>NC_142868.1:40767848-40920813 GCF_051225735.1 Oryctolagus cuniculus | reverse complement strand
TGTAAGTAGACAGGCTTTCTTTCTGTAGTTGGTCATTCATGAATTTTAAGTTGACATTACATGCTCTCAATTTTATCACTAAAGTATATTCATTATGTACCTTATATAAAGTAAAAGGTAACAAACATAAAGCAAATTACACTCAAAATAGGAATTTCTGAGAATGAAATACCATCTAGAAGAAGAATGAGAGGATACATAGCCTCTTAACATTTCCCTTAGCCATTTTCCTTGAGGTTGGTGGATTGTCACCTGGCTTCACCTTCGCCTATCTGCTTACCCTCAGAGAATGAGGATCCTTGTACAAACTTCTTTTTTTCCCCCAAAGGTTTATTTGAGAGTTGGTTGCAGAGAGAGATCTGTAATGGCCAGGGGTGAGCCAGGCCACAGCTGGGAGCTTTTCATAGTTCTCCTACGTGAGTGACAGAGGCCCAAACACTTGGGTCATCCTCTGTTGCTTTTCCTAGGACATTAACAGGGAGCTAGATCAGAAGTGGAGCAGCTGGGACACCAGCCCACTGGGAAGCTGTTCCTTTTATGTTGAAGATGTTTAGATGCTTTGCTTGGCTTCTTTTCTTTGTAGCCTAATGTAGCTGTTCTTTGAACTCATAGTAAGTTTTGGAGGCGTTCATGTAGCCTGAAATCATCTTCCCTTCCTGTGCTTTGACCCAGAGGCGGGGCTGTCTCGGTCATTATTCCCGAGTCAGTCTTTTTAGCATATACTTAATATATCACTATTTCATTGAAACACATATCCCTCACTTCAGGTACCCCTTTCAAACAAAGAGTTACTGTTTTTCCAGACTGAGTGGAAAACTTTTTTCACATCATATGCATATCAAAAATAACAGTGTTATTGCTGACTACAAAAAAAGCATGTAAATTTCCTGTGTGCTTTTTTCTTTATGGTTTTGGCTGACACTAGTGCCATACGGCCAGTAGCTTCTGTGGCAAGAGACAGTTGGGTACAATTCATAATGGCTAATGGTTTTATGGGCACATTTTTTACTGCTAGAATAAATAGAATAGAGTAATTAAGTCTGGAATTTTGATGTTGCTTCATCTTGTTACATATAATTTGGAATGTTCAGCTGTTTGCAATACTGCTTATGACTTAAGCAGCTGAATGAGCATCACAACCAAAATTTTGTTAACTTGATTCAAAGGCAAGAAGTTAGTAAATAGGAAGTAACTTGAAATAAATCATTACTTAATTTCAGATGTCTTAAGTAGTAGAGCCTCAAGTGAACACTGAATTTCACAAATGGTCATGCACCAAATGCTCTGCATTAAAACCAGAAAGGAACAAGGTGAGGAAGGGAGGAAGGGGGGAGGGAAATAGATTATATATATAGGAAAACTGCCATTATTTCTGTACACACATACTAGATCTAACTGTACTTAGAAGTGTCCCACAGCATAAGCAGTACCTTAGGGGCCAGAGTTGTGGCACAGCAGGTCAAGCCACTGCTTGGAATGCCTGCATCCCATCCTGGAGTGCCAGTTCAAGTCCTGTCTCTACCCTACTTCCAATCCAGCTCCCTGTTACTGCAACTGGGAAGCAGCAGATGCTGGTTCAGGTACAGTTCCTGCCATCCACATGGGAGACCTGGATGCAATCAGCCTGGCCCAGCCCCACTCGTCGTGAACATTTTGGGAGTGAACAAGCAGATGAAAGCATGTGTGCACTCTCTGTCCCTCTCTTTCACTCTGCCTTTCAAATAAATGGATCTTAAAAGATATTTAGAATTTTAAAAGCTCTCCAGATGACATTATGCTTTGTTGGGAACTACTGGTTGAAAAAAATGATTGATTTTTATGGCCAAATCAACCTACTTTAGTTGCTTTGACCACAAGCTCCCAAGTACAGTGGCAGCATTGCTGGCCCAGAGCACAATAGTATAAGGGAGTATCCTCATTAAAGTCCCACCACTGACCAATACCATGGTCTAGTAAATGCCCATGCCTTAAATCCTGGCCGATTCTGAAGAAAGGAATGAAGAAGGGAGTGGTGAAAATAGACCAGTCCACAGGATTGGAGTCTGCCACTAATGGATGTTTTCTAAAGCCTACATTGAGCCATAATTAAATACTTCTGAGGATCCCATTATGTTCCAGGCATCAGGCCTTGTGAAAACAGTACAGATGACCCGCAAAGCTCCTGTTCTCACAGATGGCATCTTGGAGGAATGTTACGATGGAATAGACAAATATATCTGTGTCACTGATATCAGTGATTATAAGAAAAACTAAAGCAGGGTCTGGGGCAGGCATTTAGCCTAGCAGTTAAAAACCTGGTTAAGATGCCCACGTCCCATACGGGAGTTCCTGGATCCAGTGCTTGGCTTTAGCTCTTGACTTCAGCTGCATGATGATACATATCCTGGGAGGCGGCAGTGATGGCTCAAGTGAGGAGTTCTTGCCACACATGTGGCAGATGTGAATTACATTCCTGGCTCCTGGCTTTGGCCTGATGTAGCCTAGTTGTTCTGTTTGGAAAGTGAACTAACATTCGGGATCTCTCTCTGCATCTAAAATAAATTTAAAAAAACTAAAGCAGAGCCAAGAGTGGAGTGATAAGCCTGGAGTAAGGGTTATCTGGAGTAGACATGAAGGACAGTTCTGACAAGGTGATGATGAGACCTGGATGAAGATAAGGAGCAAAGACAGGAACTGGGTGAGAGCTTGGGAACTGCAAGAGCAGAGCCCTGGAGATGGATGCCCTTGGCATATCCATAAATGTAAAGTACTGGGGGTTGGAATAGAGCATATCGAATAGGGTCCAGAATTTGTCTCAAGCGTGATGCAAAGTCCTTGTGGAATTATGAGCAGGAGATGGACTTGATCTAACTACCATGAAGGATATTAGTTACAGGAGCTAAGATTAAAAGACCACCGTTTGGGAGGCTATTGCAGTGGTCCATGTAGATGGGAGTAGCTTTGATTGGGATTGAAAGTGGAAGAGAGAAACAAGGTACAAAATACACCTTTCAGAGTAGGAGTAGCAGACTTGCTGTGGCAGTCAATATTGGTTATAAAAGAAGGAAAAGATTCATCCAGGTCACAATGGTTATAAGAAACAATTGTAAAATGTATTCAGGGGCCGGCGCTGTGGCTCACTAGGCTAATCCTCCGCCTTGTGGCGCCGGCACACCGGGTTCTAGTCCCGGTTGCCCCTCTTCCAGGTCAGCTCTCTGCTGTGGCCAGGGAGTGCAGTGGAGGATGGCCCAGGTCCTTGGGCCCTGAACCCGCATGGGAGACCAGGAGAAGTACCTGGCTCCTGGCTTCGGATCAGCGCGATGCGCTGGCCGTAGCGCGCCAGCTGCGGCGGCCATTGGAGGGTGAACCAACGGCAAAAAGGAAGACCTTTCTCTCTCTCTCTCTCTCTATCTCTATCTCACTGTCCACTCTGCCTGTCAAAAAAAAAAAAAATGTATTCTGAATGCTTAAACAATGCTAGATAACATGGTCAGCTCTCAGTAAACCTTGGCTATTATCAAACCACCAAATGAGTGTTTTGAATAGAAAGGGGCACTCAAGTCTGCAGCTCAGAGGAGAGGACGGAGCTAGGGAAACATGTCTGGAAGTCATCCTGGTACGGGTAGTATTTAAATGCATTGGACTGAATGAGATCATCAGGAGTGTGGAACGAGAAGAGAAGGCAGAGGGAGGAGTCCTGGAACACTTCAACATGGACACTGGGAGCCTGAGGAGGAGACTGAGAGGGGAAGGTCCAGGAGATGGAGGAAGTTCCAGAGCATGGCAAGAACTGGAAGTCCACTGAAGGAAGAGTTGTAAGTGGGAATTGACTAAAATATTGCTGACAAGTGTTCAAAAGTGGACTGCAAGACTGACCATTGGAAGTTGTGGGGACTTTTGTAAACGCTTGTCTTGAACTTGGCAGTTTTCCCCTGAATATTTGACGTTTATCTAAAATACTTGCTCAATTGTGGAAGGACTTCTTACGCTTGACTTTTTATTCTTTTTCACTTTTCTCCTGCCTCTCTCTCTTACTCAAGGATTTTCATTATCTCTCTCAGGCTATGAAATAACTAACTACCCTGTCTGCCTTTAAAACTGAACAAGTTATTTTCAAAAACCCCACTCAAGAAGCCTGAGCTTTGCTTTCCACAACAGTGATACAGCACTTATTTGCTAATCGCGTGGGCCATCATAGGCATGCTGCATATACTTGTATGAATACATTAGGAGGTAGGCATGGAAACAGCCCTTATTTACATATATACATATATACACACATATATATATACATATATATATATAGTATAAATCCCATGTGAATTTAAAAAGGTTAAGTCTGTTTAAAAATGCCCATAGTTCTGAATTCTTACCTTAGGAGAGAAAACGCTGCCCTTTGGAAAGTGGTGCTCGGCCTCAACAATCTGGACCACCCGTCAGCGTTCATGCAGACACGCTTCGTGGAGACCATCATCGTGCACCCTCGCTACAGCCGTGCCGTGGTGGACTATGACATCAGCATCGTGGAACTCAGCGAAGACATCAATGAAACCAGTTACGTGCGTCCTGTCTGCTTACCCAGCCCCGAGCAGTCCTTGGAACCTGATACATACTGCTACATCACAGGCTGGGGCCACATGGGCACCAAAAGTGAGTGAGGCTCTTACCAAGCGTGCTTGCCTTTCAGCTTGTAACTCAAAACAAAGCTCTTTCTAGGCTGTGGCCATAATTCCCCAGGTAAAGTAATGCATTGTTGGTGGATATGTCACACTGTCCCTCCCATTCAAGATCCATCCAAACTCAGAGGCAACCTCAACAAAATCTTCTCCATACCTCAGCATCTCTCTCCAGTGAGCCACTAGTCATGTCTTAGGTCCCATCTTGCATGGTGGCTCCAACTGTTCAGCTGTGGCCCATCAGTGACTTGAGCTAGCTGTAGGCACACACACTCAGGGCCTCTCTTTAGTGGTTACGCCACTCCACTTCAGGAAACTCATACTTCCAGTTCAGCATTATGATCTTATCCACAGCTGTGGCACAAAGTGAAAGTCCTTCTCAAAAGAAAATTGATTTTCTCATTAAACTGATTAAAATAATTTGGCTCTTTAGTAGATTCAAATACACAAAACTTACAAAAAAACTCAAAATGTGTACTTTTGAATCTCAGTCCCCCACTCTAAGTATAATGCTCTAGCTTTCAGCAGTGATGATGTACATGGGCTTCTTGTTATTGATTTTAGGACCTGCCCAATTTGAAGGATTTTTTTTTCTTTAATTTTAGATATGTTCTGAACTAGGCCAAGTTTCTTTTATGGCCAATTAAAGGATGGAAAGGAAAAGTCTTAAGAAGTTAATGACTTTTTCAGAAAAAGCTCATATGTAAAAATACCCAAGGCAATGTCAGACAATGAAATGTCACCATATTTGGATTTTCAAAAGCTATAGTTGGCACTGTAACATAACAGCAGAGAATACCCTTTATATTACCTCTCCTTAGATCCCTTCCATGATATCTTGGAAACAACTGTGCTAAAACAATGATGTACTAAATTGTCCATACCACATATATAGTGCAGCATGAAGAGCGAGACTGACCTTGACTGTACCACTTTCAGGCTTATTCTAATTGGAAAAATAATCACAGAATGGATATAAGAGTAAAGGCATTAAGTAGCTGACCTGCTACTAGTACCCAACAAATATGCTGCTGATCATGCTTTTGACAAGAAACTTCTATTGTCTACATCATTGCTTTTTTTCCAGAAAAGATTTTCAATAAAGTGGGCTGTACACATGCACTTCCTTAGTATCACTGAAAGAGGAACAGTGCCTATAATTTTTGTAGAATGGCATGACTCCTGCAGTCTTGCTTCAAGAAATTTGTTTTCCATAAAGAACCTTCAAGCGAGACAATTCACACATTCTCTCTGTTGACACTCGGGTGATTTTGTCCTTTTTGACTGCTGTAGCCTCTAGGATTAAATGTCCTTATATCAAACTCATGGCTACTAGTGGTGAGAGGCTTTCCTCCCACCTAGAATAGGGCAAGGCTTCTGTTGTGCTGAGCTGACACACCCTGGCAGCTCCCCTTCTGCAGCCAGACTCTGTTTCCCATCCTTTTTATAATCATCTGCTGTTTTTGCCATAAGCCATAAGGGAAAAGCATGAGCCAAGTATTTAACTGGTCTGTGCCTCAGTTTCCTCTTTACTGAAATAGCTTCACCAGATGAGTGCTATGAACACTTCTATTTGGAAAAACCTTATTCCAAATAAGGCTTGTCTCTGAAATAATATTTTATACCAAGAGAACCATGTTCTTTACTTAAAGTGTTCTGTACATTTCTTATTTAGATAGTGTCCCCTTGGGTCATTCTGTCACCTTGCATATTTTTATTCTTTTTGTGAACCCAGTGCCTTTTAAACTGCAAGAGGGAGAGGTGCGCATTATTTCTCTGGAACAGTGTCAGTCCTACTTTGACATGAAGACCATCACCACCCGGATGATATGTGCTGGCTACGAGTCCGGCACGGTTGACTCCTGCATGGTAAGTTCTTTCTGGTCACACGGGAGCGTGGTTCAGCGGGACCTTCAGTGTGTCCATGTAAACTCATTATCATGTGTGGCCCTTTAGGAACATCTTTAGAGGAGCATTCATTGCTAAGTGTTTAGTTATTTACAGTGTTTTTCCTTTATCCAGTACCCAGACAATCCTCCTAACCAGAAGGAGGGCGGTGGAGGAGGTTATTTTGAGCTTTCCCTTATACTATCTGGGGACCAGCAATAGTAGGAAAAACAAGTGTTCTGGTCTACCTGAGTCCTTCTAGTGGCTAGAACAAACAAGGTCTTCACCAAGACTTCCAAGAGGCTGCTCCAGGGAGCAGGGGGTAGTGTGCCCGAGGATGCTCTCAGCTGTAACAGTGCTGGCATTAAGGCTTATACCAACTCCCTGACTTCCAGGCTGTGTGGCAGGACTACCTCTGTCTCAGAAGTCATCACCATGGTACTTTCTGGTCCCTGTGGGCCTTAGTTGCCAGTATGTCCTTAACTGTCACCGGTCCCAGTCTTTAGACACTCAGGATTCTTGGACACAAGACTGTGCTGAGCATGGCAACCTAGCATTCCTCAGAAGCAGTTTTATTTTTAATGAGACACTCATTGACTTTATACTGGACTGGTGCCCAGGAGAGAATGAAAATGTACAGGCACACTCAAAGAAGCTTGACACAGAGAGGAGGATGTGGGTGTCTTACTACCCTGCTATGTCACTGCTTTGGAGTAAATTGTCCCCCACATTTTACTACAAAAGAGATAACAATGCTATTATCATTAACCCAACAAAATCAAATGACATTTTTGATGATCCAGTTTAGAATGGCAAGTCAGGGCACCAAAAAAAGCCTGGTGGGGATTCCTTAGGTAGCTATCATGGAGTACATAGAGGCAGACAGCTGCCTTGGGGTCTTCCTGAGGCCACCTTTCTTTCTGCCTCCTGGCCCCAAGTCATTCAGCTGCAGCAGGCAGTTGTAGAAGAATACCTCCTTTCTGTACAAAGAGGCCTAATTTTGATTGTTCGAGCAGAAATGAGTCACTTCAATACAAGTCATCTTGGGAGGCTGCCTGGTGTGGGACTGGGGCACAGGATTTGTGGCCTGAAAGCTCTGGGTTGGAGGCCATCTCTACAGTAAGACAAAGTCACATGGGGAAGCTATCTTTCTTCTCTGGTTTTCTCATGACTAAGATGCAGCTGAAAGCACCTATACTTCCTGAATCTGTTGGTGATGTCTGCCACATACTTAGTAACAACATCTATCCGTTGAGCGCTTATTTTGTTCCAGGCTGTCTTGAAAAAGATTTCTTAACTCATCTAATCCTCACAATCACCTCCTGCAGCAATGATGTTTTCTCTGAACAGATTAAGCAATATGCATATGCCCCAGATCATGTAAGTGAGGATTTGAACCCAGCTCTTGCGGCTTCAGGGCCCAAGGGCTTGGCCACTGTGCTATGCTAGTAACAATGATTACCGTGATTTTTGGGTCCACCAAAACCCAGCAACTCTTGGCACAAGGTCAAAGTCATCTCTTGGGAATTGCTGAAGAGAAGGGGGTTGCTGCTTTGAAGGGGAATTGAAGGCCCACGCTCAGGTGGGTTCATATCATGCTGTCTGGCAGCTTGTATAGTGGTTCTCTTAAAGGCAGGCTAGATGTTCTCTACCACAACCCCAGATACAAAAACAAAAGCTGCTTTTTACTAGATCTGGAACAAATGTGCACACCAAACCTCTACTACATAGTGAGCAGCTGGGTCCCTCTGTGAAGGTCTGTAAATCACGTGGAGCAATACTGAAGCCAAACATAAACTTTGGTCTAAAGTCCAACCTCAGAAAAATTAGAAAAAAAGATCAGATTGTGCCTGTTGCTGTGTTTTCCCTTTCATGTTGAGTCACCCCTGTTCAGCCCCTCCCTAGTGCCACACTCAGGTCTCAGGAAGGCATTGTTTGCTCCGCTCCACCTGGAAGTAATCTCTCATCCTGTGAAGTCATTTTTGTTACTCAAGCCTTCTTCCTTTAGGGAGACCCTAGCTCAGAACCTCACCGAGAATAGATGCTAAGTAACTTCTGATCTGATAGTGAAGAGGTGCTGATGTCCCATTTTAATGAATAGATTTGCTAGACATAGCAAGAAATGATTAGTAGACATGAAAAGCTCCTATCCTATGGCTTCCACTCTAAATACCTGCGACAGCCAGGGCTAGAGTCAGAAGCAGGGAGCTCAATCCTGAAGTCCCAGGTGGGTGGCAGGGCCCCAATTTATTGAGCCATCACCGCTGCCCCCCAGGTCTGCACTGCCATAAAGTCGCAGGCAGGAGCCAGAGTTGGGAATTAATTCCAGTTCCACTGCTGTGGGATATGGTTCTCTCAACCACTAGGCTAATAGCCTGGTCCCATTTTAGTCACTCTGAAAAAATAAACATCTCAATCTAATTAACTGAGCCTCTTACTATTTATTTATATGAGGAGAGATTAAAAATTCAAAATATGTCTAATAAAAATGTTTCCAGGAAATTTTGCTTAAACTTTCAATTTGGCTTTCAGGAGCAAAATTTATTCAGCCTTTTGTAAAGTCTATGTAGACTTAGGTCATGGTCATCAGAAAGTTTTAAATGTAAAGATCACTTTCTACAAACACAGTATAAAAACTCAATTTTGCTTTCATAGAAATGTGAGTGAATATTTTGCTAAGTAGATGTAGAGTTGGTGTCCTGATGCTAGAATGCCCAGGGTTTAAATCCTGGCTCTGCCAGTGAACGAATTATTTAACTTGTACTTCAGTCTTCGTATCTACAAAATGGTCATAATAAAAATAATTTTTTTTTTTTTTGACAGGCAGAGTGGACAGTGAGAGAGAGAGAGAGAGAGAAAGGTCTTCCTTTGCCGTTGGTTCACCCTCCAATGGCCGCCGCGGCCGGCGCACCGCGCTGATCCGATGGCAGGAGCCAGGAGCCAGGTGCTTTTCCTGGTCTCCCATGGGGTGCAGGGCCCAAGCACCTGGGCCATCCTCCACTGCACTCCCTGGCCACAGCAGAGGGCTGGCCTGGAAGAGGGGCAACCGGGACAGAATCCGGCGCCCCAACCAGGACTAGAACCTGGTGTGCCGGCGCCGCTAGGCGGAGGATTAGCCTAGTGAGCCGCGGCGCCGGCCTATAAAAATAAATTTTATGAAAAATAACCCAATACAGGCCTGCACCGCCTGCACCCCAGGTTCTAGTTCTGGTCGGGGCACCGGATTCTGTCCCGGTTGCTCCTCTTCCAGTCCAGCTCTCTGTTGTGGCCCGGGAGAACAGTGAAGAATGGCCCAGGTCCTTGGGCCCTGCACCCGCATGGGAGACCAGGAGGAAGCACCTGGCTCCTGGCTTCAGATCAGTGTGGTACGCCGGCCGCAGCGGCCATTGTGGGGTGAACCAACGGAAAAGGAAGACCTTTCTCTCTGTCTCTCTCTCTGTCTACTCTGCATGTCAAAGAAAAAATAATAATAATAAGCCAATACATGAAAAGTGTTCAGAAGAGCACATCAATAGCTATTTGTATGTTAAACATCAAGAAAATCTATAGGAGATTAAACTATACGCTATGAATAAGTGAAATACCTCATCGTAAACAGTTCCTACAGGGTATTTTCTATCCAAATATGCCCAGTGAAAAAGTCCTGAGAACTCTTAAGGGTAGTAAGTAGTCCCAATGTGGTTTACATTTAATGCATTCATTCACATAGCAAGAAGCTTGAAAATGCAGACATATTTTGGGTTACTTTCTGTGGTTATGAGAAATCAGTTTAAGAATAATTTTTTTTCAAAAACTTTAGGATGTAAGATACAGGAAATTACTGAAAAATATCTGAGTTCATAGAAATAAAATATCTTCCAAATCACTCCCATCCTTTCTCTAGTTCAGAGTTTAAAATGTTCATTGGAAAGTTCTACTTATACAGTGGACGGCATACTTCCTCCACAGGCACACATGGGACTAATGCCCACTACTGTTCATTGCAGGGCGACAGCGGCGGGCCCCTGGTTTGCGAGCAGCCTGGAGGACGGTGGACATTATTTGGTTTAACTTCATGGGGCTCTGTCTGCTTTTCCAAAGTTCTAGGGCCTGGAGTTTATAGCAATGTGTCCTACTTTGCCAAATGGATTGAAAGAGAAATCTATATCCAGACCTTTCTCCTAAACTAATTCCAAGGATGATCAGAGGCTACTACCAGAAACACTCAAAAGGAAATGACCTTGTGGATGACGAGCGTCCTGCAAGAGCG
Organism: Oryctolagus cuniculus; assembly: GCF_051225735.1. Taxonomy (NCBI): domain Eukaryota; kingdom Metazoa; phylum Chordata; class Mammalia; order Lagomorpha; family Leporidae; genus Oryctolagus; species Oryctolagus cuniculus. The sequence goes on along the minus strand of NC_142868.1, from coordinate 40,910,022 downwards.
CTGGCCAGAAGCACTTCTCCTGGACGGGGATGCTCAGCGCATACTGCAAACGGTCCTCTGTGTCTTGGGTTAATTTTAATCAACTTCTTTTTAAAGTTTAGTTTTCTCTTCTTTCAAGTTTAAGAAAACAAGGCAAAGCGCATTTTATTTTTTTGTCAGGCCTAACCTTAACTAGAGCATAAAATTATTAAGTCTGGGGAGATTTAAAAATAAGGCAGGTGCTAAGAGAGCAGGTCACAGAAAGTTCCTTCATAGACTATCACAAGGATGCTGCCGCCGTGCAGGCTGCTCTCCATCAGTTCCTGTATCTCTCACACACAGTAAGTAGCTTAGGCGAAACTTTAGTATTAACGTGGGATGCTTGCTTTTGACTTATTAAAAGCCAAGATGATTTACATGTTTAAATTATTTACTATTACTCTTCTAAAGTTTGCATAATCCTGGGATTTATGACAGAGGTAGAAGACCAAAAGCATCCACTTAGGTAGCCAAAATAGCAAGTAGCGTTGAGTCATGTTTCTCCGACATCAAAATTAATACTTGATATAATAGGGTGGTTAATTCTGGATTTAAATCAGAGTTTTGACTTTATAGCAAATTCTCTATAGAACTATTCCTCATATTTGGTGTTTGCTCAGTTGCTTAATTATATTATATTAGTTGACTGAGATTTCAACAAATAGGTGAATATTTCATGGAAAATATGTTTGCCCATATGACAATGAAGTGGTGATTAAATTTTGCCAAAGGAGAACTTGCTGTAGACTGGAAATATGAAAATTTAGTTTTCCTATGTCCATCCATAGAAATAGTCACAGGAATATTTCAAAACCTAGTAAAATTTTGCAACTTTCCCCAAAGATGTCTAACATGTTGCCATTTCTTTTCTAACAATTAAAACATGACTTTAAAGATGCTTTTATGCACGAAGCCACTTTACACAAATCAACTTCTGAAGCAACTGGTGGCTACTTTTTTCCACTTAAAAGCTTCAACACACAAATTTCACATATAATTAATTAGGCATACATTTTGCAATACCCTAATGCCTTTTGAATAAGTAGGATTCCCTGCTAGCCCCACCAGCAACCCGGGCTGCCTTGACATCCCAAAGAGACTGCCTGCAATTTTATATACGTATTTTTATACTCTTTTATATGTGTTCACATATTTGAAGCTCAAAGTTGTCTTGACACTTACCATGTTGTTCATTCCCTATCCTAGAGTTTGTATAAACCTAATAAATATGAAATCTTCCAATTGAATTGTTGTCACAAATATATGTAAGTTCAAGAACACACATCAGTCTTGCTGTAGATGTAGGTGTATACTTACTGGAACAACTTTTAGCCTTGCTCAACTTGCAGTGTACATATTGTACTTAAATAATTCTTAATACAAATAAAGTGGTATAAATCTCAGGAAATGGTTTCTTCCTCTATAATAGCATGCCAGCCCCAGCTTCCCATCAATTAAAACCTGCCTGTATTACATCACACGCACACAAGTACATGCTCTTTAGAGCACCAGTGGCTCCAGGGTTAGTCTGCAATTAGAGGTTGCTAATAGTCTCAAATCATTCCTAAGTGCTCACCGGGAACATGAGCCCTGCCTTGTAAGAGCATGTGGATCTTGAATGTCTCCAAGGCATTACAGGGACCCTAACCTGGTTATTTACTAAAATTATGTCACAACGGTGTATGTTTTTAGTCACATTTCCTTGGCTAGCAGGAACAATGATATGTTTGGTGCCCCCAAATTTGATGATATCTACTGAACATCAAATGCAACAGAACACATCAGCTTGGACAACCTTGTATGAAAAAATTTGTAAATGTCAACCATTAAAAGGCTTCATACAGATCCCAAATCTCTACCTAAGGGGGTCAGATATGGTTCAGAATAGAATTTTCCAAAATTTGGGGCCGGCGCTGTGGCGAAGTGGGTTAACGCCCTGGCCTGAAGCACTGGCATCTTATATAGGTGCTGGTTCGAGGCCCAGCTGCTCCACTTCCAGTCCAGCTCTCTGCTATAGCCTGGGAAAGCTGTAGATGATGGCCCAAGTCCTTGGGCCCCTGCACCCACACGGGAGACCGGGAGGAGACTCTGGCTTCAGGTCGGCACAACCCTGGCAGTTGTGGCCAATTGGGAAGTGAACCAACAGATGGAAGACCTCTCTCTGCATCTCCTCTGTGTAACTCTTTCAAATAAAAATAAATCTTTAAAAGAATTTTCCAAAATTTAAAAAGGTTAGGATCCAGTAGTATATTTTGCTGCACAAATATTAATGTATAACTACATTAAGTACATTAATAGCCATTTTTTTTCAGGGCATTTAGTTTGTGTCTAATGTATGATAAATTATTCAGTTCTTAGAGCTATGAGATTGTGACCCCATAACATGAACACTCAATATTTTCCTCTATTCGTATGTACAGTTGATTCACATCTCAGAAACTGACCTTTTTTTGGACCAGTGCTTGCAATGCTGGCATCCATTTCGGAGGGTCGGTTCAAGTCCCGGCTACTCTGCTTATACACCAGCTTCCTGGGGTCCCTGACACCCATGCGGGAGATCAGAATGAAACTCCTGACTTTGACCTGGCCTAGATCTGGCTGTTTTGGTTATTTGGGGAGTGAACCAGCAGAGAGAAGAGTCCTCTCTCTCACTCTGTGTGACTTTGCCTTTTAATTAAAGCTTTTTTAAAAAACATCACCTTCCATGTTCTAATACACTTTAGGAAATTTCTCTTCTATGCAGACTATATTGCTTAAACAACTGATTTTTCTGCTTAGCCTTTTTAACGTCTTTTTAAAATCCTTAGATTGTAGCTGTTTTTATTAACAGATGAATCTCTCTACTTACCAGATGATGATCTCAGGATAAATGCCAGTTGCTTTGAGGGAGATATGACGTAACAGCAGTAAATTTCCCAATACAATATTTTGATAAAAGATACGCCATGGGACTTTTAAGTTCTGGTGCAAATTACAGTTGGATTCAGTGTTTACAGGAATGATGACAGTTTTTCAATACATATTTAATAAACAGTTTATTTTAAAAAATCATAAAGAAGCAGAAAGCAACTTCCATTAGTCAAGTGGGATTTTGAAAGCTGTAGAAACGACTATATAGAAGACTGTTTGCAGTATCAGAAGGCTATTAAAAACGTCTTACCAGGATTATCAGGAGAGTAGACAGCAAGTAGAAGATTATGCCCTGAGAATATAGTCATGAACAAGACCTTGAAGTAGACAAACGACATCCACGTGGAAATTCATGGAGGCACCTTGGGAGATGAGTGACTGACACACTTCCAGTGAATAGAGACAGAACTTTAACAAAATTACAAAATGTTGTAATAGCACCTAGCCTTCTTACTCGGTATAGACCAGTTTCTTTGTCCCCCAGCTAAAACCCAGCATAAATGATTTGCAACAACAGCAAACCTGTAGATGTTCCTGTCCTCCAATGTCTTAGAAACAAAGTTGTCTAAGAAGCTTACAGAAACCTGAGGCCAACCTGTATGAGTCTCAATTCTTCTCTCAGGATTTGGAGACTCTAACACCGGCCACTTTCCTGGTACTGAAGATGCTGAGCCCTCAGGAAGAGTATTTTGAAATCCGCGCTCTCAGTTGATCAGACTGTCCATTTTAGGATACAGAAAATTGCCAAATGAACTCCAGGTTCAGCTGATTGCATCTGCAGAGGCAGACCTCTTAGGTTTTCTCTTGACTGGAAGCTCCGAGAACACGCTCCTTGTACCAGAAGAACCCTCACATCTCTCCTGTCCTTTCCAGGGAAGGCTCCACCAGTCAGGAAGACAGAAACAAGCAGACACACAGGCCTGTCCTATTCAGTGAAGGACAATGGCATCTTCCCGTGGGAAGTTAAAAGCTATTACTAATTGCTACTTTAATCAGTGCAATTATTACCCTACTTTAGAAATGTTGTAAAGGTTCTTGTGAATTTATCAGTAAATTCACCACTTTACCTTGCTCCACACGCACATCTCCTCTGTGTCCTAACCAATCTAAAAGTGACTTTTTTCTTAAGAAAATTCATTGAATTCATTTAATGCCTTTCCCAAGAATATGAGTGCACTCAGTAAAATAAATACATCTCAAACGGATCCCTTTGAAAATGTCCTCGTGTCTAAGACAATTAAAATGCTTTTACAAAATCCAAAAAGTTCCATAAAAGCATTTGATTCTGAATTACATACTTTACTTCCCTAAACTCTGTCCAGGTGAAACGCCCATCCCCCTTTAACAAATTAAATTTTCCAAGCCCAATAAGATGCTCACGTCCTTTACAAAAACACAAGTCATTCCTGTTTGGTGGAGGGGTTTCTTCAAATTTCCATAACTTGAAAGAAAACTTGCAACTCCAGGGAAGGTATCCTGCTTTCTCAGCATCTTGAGGTTTGGTCCGTCTCGGAGGGCTTAGCTCCTGAGCAGCCTACATCAACTGCTGTTTCACATACAGGTAAGCTTCCTTGCTCAACAGTGCTAGAAACTGCCGTCTTCAATGTCAATGTGGTGCAAGAGATAGAAGTGGGTGTTCTTGCTGACTTGCCAGCTGATTGGTCAGCACTCCCAGGTGTCCCTTGGTCCATTCGTCTAGCCCCTCTCCACTCTTTGAGAGCTTTGGTCCTCTCCTCTGGAGTGAGTTTGTCCAAGTGCTTAGCCCTCAGAATTGGAGATGGAAACAGGGATCCCTGAAGAACTCGGTATGCAAACCTAGGTTACCAAGAGTGTCACAGAATTACACTCACTTCCAATGCATTATGGAACATACCAAGACTATACTAACCAAATAGAAAAAGTGAAAGGGGTCAGTGGCCACCTTGCTTCTAGGTGAAGGATAAAAGTAAGGTAATGGGAAAAAACATTAAATTAATATTTATAAAATATTAGAAAATAGAGGTTCTATCATCAATGATTGCTAAATTAAAAAATAAAATCTGTAAAAGTAGATATATCAATAGTTGCTACCTCAGAGGCAGAATGTTAGGTTAAATTATTTTTGTTCTAGTTAATACTATTGGTTGAACTCTGTAATCAACATACATTAATTCTTAGGTGTTTAAATTTAACTGAAAAGGGATCCCTGTTAAATATAAGAGTGGGAATAAGAGAGGGAGGAGATGTACAATTTGGGACATGCTCAATCGGACTTGCCACAAATGGTGGAGTTAGAAATGTGCCAGGGGATTCCAATTCAATCCCATCAAGGTGGCATGTACCAATGCCATCTCACTAATCCAAGTGATCAATTTCAGTTCACAATTGATCACACTGATAGGTCTAAGAGTCAAAGGGATCACACAAACAAGACTAGTGTCTGCTAATACTAACTGATAGAACAAAAAAGGGAGAGAATGATCCAACATGGGAAGTGGGATACACAGCAGACTCATAGAATGGTAGATGTCCTAAACAGCACTCTGGCCTCAGAATCAGCCCTTAAGGCATGCGGATCTGGCTGAAAAGCCCATGAGAGTATTTCAGGCATGGAAAGCCAAGACACTCTGGCAAAAAAAAAAAAAAAAAAAAAAAAAAAAAAAAAAAAAAAAAAAAAACAAACCTAAATGAAAGATCTCTGTGAGTGAGATCCCAGTAGAAAGATCGGGCCATCAAAGAAGGAGGTACCTTTCTCTGAAGGGAGGAAAGAACTTCCACTTTGACTATGACCTTGTCTAAATAAGATTGAAGTTGGTGAACTCAAAAGGCTTCCATAGCCTTGGAAACTCATGACTGGAGCCTAGGGTGATTACTGACGCCATAAACAAGAGTGTCAAATTGTTAAGTCAACAACAGGAGTCACTGTGTACTTACTCCTCATGTGGGATCTCTGTCCTTAATGTGTTGTCCAATGTGAATTAATGCTGTAACTAGTACTCAAACAGTATTTTACACTTGATGTTCTGTGTGGGTGCAAACTGATGAAATCTTTACTTAATATCTACTAAATTGATCTTCTGTATATAAGATAATTGAAAATAAATCTTGATGTGAATGGAATGGGAGAGGGAGCAGGAGATGGGAGGGGTGCGAGTGGGAGGGAAGTTATGGGGGGGAAAAGCCATTGTAATCCATAAACTGTACTTTGGAAATTTATATTTACAAAATAAAGGTTAAAAAATGTTATTAAACTGAAAAAAAATGCATATAACGTAGGCAGAATGTTAACCCCGTTTTTAAGATGCTACTTTTATTAGTGTTATAAAGCTGCTGTAGCAAATTTCCACAGACTTGTCCCTTCCAAGCCAGGCTGGGGTGTATCTATTGCTATAACATTCCCAAAAATCTTCTGAGTACCTCATGTGTGTCACTTATATCATTGGACAAGAAAGCCCTCCACAGGTATTTCCTGCATACTCTCATCTCTCTTCCTGAATGCTGCTGAGATGGCTGAGGCACCCATGGTCACCCCTACTCTCTTCAGCTCTACCAAAGAAGTTGCTCAGTTACACTCTTGACCTTCTTTGCATAGCACTCTCCTAACAGTCAATATAATAACTTTTGAAATGTAGATAGTGTTAAAATTTCCTAAACCTAGTTCATCTTGGCTTAACAGCTCTTCTCTCAATTCATCCCTCTCCTATCACATTTTACTATAAGCAATGAGGACAAACCAGGCCACACCTTCAGCACTTTTTTAGAAACCCCCTCAAGTGCCCAAATTCATTGTTCATAAATTCTGCCTTCCATATTACTGTAGAACACAATTCTGCCACTTCGATGCTAAGATCCCCCTTCTTCGTATCCTCCAATGCATGTTCCTCATTTGCTGCTATATCCTCATCAGCAGTGCCTGTAACACCTCACTTCCAGCAACGCCCTGTTTATGGTGATGGATGTATTCTCCAAGATGATCCAGCCTGTGTTTGCCATGTTCTCCATTTTTTTTCCTGGTGCTTCCCTAGCAGCAACTTTAATGTCTATTTCTCCCAGCTGTCTGAGGAAGTCTAGGATTTTTCTATCATGTGCCTCAAAATTCTGACAGCATCTAATCCATCAGCATCCAGTTCCAAAACCACTGCTGTGTGTGTAGGTACTGGTTACAACAGCATCCATCTTGCAGGTACCAAAACTGCATGAGATTTCTGTGGGAGCTATAACAAGTTCTCATCAACTAGATGGCTTACAGGGGTGGGAGACATCGGGTCCGTGGACCATATAAGGCCCACAAAATCACCGGGTCTGGCCCTACCAAGACAACTTTAGGTGGAACTCTAAATGCAATAAATCTACAGCAAGCTAATTTTTAAGTTGATCCTTTGTATGGCCCACAAATGAGGTTATAAACATTCAAATGACCCTTGGCAAGAAAAAGACCCCTTAACCCCTGGTACTAGAACAACACAGATTTATTCTTCCACAGTTCTGGAAGTCAAGAATCTGGAAATCAGTTGACCTGTACCAAAGTCGAGGTGTTAAAGGCCATGCGCCTTCTTGAGGCTCTGGGGAGAGTCTACTCCCTGCTTCTTCCAGCTGGTGTTCCTTGGTTGTGGCTAATGAACCTGCCTCCATGGTCGCTGCACCTTCTCCCTCTGTCCCTCTGCCTCTTTCTTATAAGGAAATGGATGGCTGCATTTTAGGAAGCACCAGGACAATCCAAGATAAGCTCCCCATCTCAAGACCCATAAACACAAAGTCCTATTTAGCCGCATAAAGTCACATAGCTTCAAAGGATTAGGCTGTGGGTATATTTTAGGGAACCATTTTGTTAATCTACTATAACAACAGAATTATATGGTTAATGTTCAGAATTTTTCAAAGCTATTATAACTTTGTTTCATCAGAAATTCTGCAAATTCATTTTGAAATCTGAAAGCTGCTAATGGCAGTGAGAACCACATCTGGGTTTATCAGTAGTATTGCTAACTATACAACTATAATCACCATAGAGTGACTAAGCTGGGTTCTTTATGCCTTTCTAGAAAAGACGTCCAGCACGGATAAAAGGTTTGTGCCTGTGCTGCCCCATAGTGTTATGGATCAGAGCTGGCAAACTTTTACTCTAAAGGACCAAGGAGCAATATTTGCAGCTCTGTTATAAGTACTCAACTCTGCCGTTACAGTGCAAAAGCAGCTCCAATGATATGTAAATAAATGAGCCTGGCTATGTTCCAATTAAACTCTAAGAAGAAAACCAGGCAGTGAGCTAGATTTGAGCTGTTAACCACAGTTTTTCAACCCTGTCAGAGAATAATGATGAACCATTTGACTCTCATATCATGGTGAAAATGATATAATTACTAGTTTAGTGCTTTAAACTAAATCGATTTTCTATAACTATAAAGAATTATTATAGAATGTAAAAAACCTTTGACTACAATCTCTGGCATTCTTCGTAGCCATTTCTTTCTTACACAATATTAGAAGTCAGGTTAAAATAACATGGAAGGATACAGGTGAGATAAGGGGGCAAGCTATGGAAAGGGCTCTGAATTTACAGAATGTGTAGAAACTGTGGGCTGTCCCTCACTACTCCTCCCCATCTTTCTTTTGTGACCAAATTTAAGCCACTCAAAGTCTGCATAGCTAGGCTCTGGTAAGTAGGATATGAGCAAGGATGTGTTCAACTTCTGGCTCTTGCCATTACAAAAAGCAAAAATAATAGGTCTTGCCTCCCACTTCCTCTCTTTCCCCTTTCTCTGGGCAGGGGACAGCAGGGATGTTGCTGTGCTGAAGCTGAGCCATCTTCACCCATTAAGAAGAGGGATGTTCAGATGTGGTTGGAAATTCATCTTCCAAAACCCAGGTTGCAAGTTATAACTGCTACTGTACAGTATACAGAGATGGGATCTTTAGGGTATGATTAGGTTGGGGGCTCTGCCCTCATGAGCTGGATTAACGTCCTCATACGAAGGCAAGTTCAGCTCCTTTTGCCTCTTTGCCCTTCCACCTTCAACCATGTGGGGATCAATATTTAAGGCCCTGTCTTGGAATCAGAGGCACCAAACTTGCTGAAGCCTTAATTTTTAAGTTATTGGAGATCGCAGCTTCCAGAACCGTGAGCCAATAAATGTATGCTATAAATGATTCAGTCTGTGGTGTTCAACTGTGGCAGCATCAAATGAACCAAGACAAGGGAAGCATCCCTTGGGAGATGGCAGAGTGAAATCATAGAGGAAGGCATTTAGGTCCTTGGATGAGCTCATGAAGCAAAACTGACCTACCTCTGTGAAATGCCAACCAGATTAGACTTTTTCAAGAGATAAAATTAAACCTCTCCATCTGCTTAAGCCACCTCTGTTCTTTAGTCAACCAGTTAGAACCAATATTTTAATTGGTACCCAGACTGACTTGCCCACCCAAAACAGTAGAGTCTGCCATCCATTCTTAGTAGTTGCTTGAAGGAGTCTAAGCCTAGGATTCCACTGACGATAAAACATACCTGGGCAGAAGAGCAATGCAGGTTGTGAGGACACAAACCAAGTAAAACACTGGGTCCAGCATGTGCTTCTGCATAATCCAGTAAGGGTTGGAGGGGGGGTTGCAGGTTACACACATGGCTCCAAAAGCCAAGGTGAAGAAAAAATAAGACAGGACGCTACCAACGATGACCAGCAGGTGGATCCAAGTCTGAAACACAAGAAGAAGAGGGCAATGAACATCCTCTCACTCATAGGGCATGGCAGCCCGGCAAAATCTGCTCCACTAAAGAGAGAATACATCTCAGCCCTGGGTGAGTGGTAACAAATTCTAGCACACAAAACACAACATACTGAAGAGATGAGAAGAGCATCTTTCACAAGTGGCTTGTATCACTGTTTGAATTTTGTAAAACGAAGTCAAATGCACAAAGGTCATCATGTTGACTAATTCCATACTGTCTGTGTACCAGGAGATATTTGGATATTCTCCCTATTTTTTATATAGTCACATAATATGCTGTTTCTTCATTAAGATACTACCTTAATCCAATGATCTTGAAATTTTAGCCATCCACCTAGGTGATAAACCGCATGGTTGTTCACCAATATTCTCATTCTTTTCCCCAAGTGAGCATTTGGATGGATTGTACTTCACTATTCTTTGAAATTAACGTTGGCCATATGCCCTATTTTGGTCAATGAAATGTGCATAAGAAAGATGCAAAATTTTCAATTAGAAGATGTAAGAATTGGTGTGCAATTTTCCATGCTATTTCCTTTCCTTCTGTGAGGACTGTAATGTTCCTTTTTTGGGGACAATTCCAGATAGTACAGCTATAAGATGCAGTGGGTCACTGAGCCACCCTTCAGAGGACAATTGCTTCTAGAGATACTGTTTGGAACATCAGCCAACTATAGATGAGCAAGATGCAACTGTTGCTGTGTTATATCATAACCCAGCCACCTTTAGATCCTGTTCCAATAATTATCTCAACATTTTTCTTTAAATTGGCTATTTAACTAAGTAACTTCCTTTCAAAAGAAGAGTAGCTCACCACTTGAAATGTAATATTAGCATTATGTTCTAATGGTCCTAAGTCTGGGATTTGATCTGCTTTATTATAAAGTGAAATTTTCCAGTTACTATGATAAAACATCATTGCTTCCTCTTTTACATTATCAGAAGTATAAAAAGACGTATGTAGTATTTAGTGTTATTTAATTCAGCGTATAGTATCACCTTAAAAATCAAAGTCTGTTTATATTGGTGGAATATATAGTGCTTTTCAGGAAAACTGCTTTTGTTACTATTCTTTATTTTCTAGAGCTATAATTTTCTTTTAAAAATTTCATTTGAAAGGCAGTTATAGAGAAAGGAGAGACAAAGAGAAGGGAAGAGATAGTGCTTTAATTTTCTAGCAAGATCTAATTTTCTTCTTTTCCTTCCTAATCCTGCAAAGTATTTTCCCAAGTCAGGTATCATCATAAGTCACAAAGAGTACTTATTTTTTGTAAAATGTAAAAACTGCTGAGAAAATGTTAGCTAAATCCTTAAGATCATCATACCTCTAAAGCTGACTTCTTTTCTTAAATGTTCTTCCATCTATTTGAGCCCTACTGTCCTTTTTTCTCTGAAGATGTGCTTTTGGAAAATTAGATAATGATTCTAGAGAGTTCACTTCTTTACATAAATTGATACATACTACTCAGCCATAAAAAAAATGAAATCCTGTCTTTTGCAACAAAATGGATACAACTGGAAACCATTATACTTAGTGAAATGAGCCAATCCCAAAAAGACAAATATCATGCTTTTCCTGACCTGTGGAACTAACAGAGTATCAAAAATGTCATGTATAGGAGTGAAATTGACATATTGATCTTTGATGATTCTTTACAGCCCTTGTTTGTACTGTTAAGAGCAATGTATTTTTCTTCTTACTATTTGTTGAACTCTTTACTGAGTGTAGGTTAATCTTATATGCATAAACTGGAAGTAGATCACTGTAAAAATTAAGAGAGGGAATAGGAAAGGAAGGAAAGGGTGGAAGTATGGGCAGGAGGAGGTCTAGGGTGAGAAGTACCACTATGTACCTAAATCTGTACACATGATACATGAAATTTGTGTACTTTAAATAAAATTTTGAAAAAAGTTAAAATCAAGAAACCTTCCATAACAAACAAAAATTGAAAGAATTTGTCACCACCCATCCAGCCCTACATGCTAAGGATGTGCTGCACAAAGAAAAACAGAAACATGGTCATCACTACAAATGAAGGTAAAGGAAGAAAATCTCCCAGAAAAAGTTCAAAAGGAATTCAAAGTAAAAATAGGAACATTTATGGAAAAATGGCAGGGCAAAGTCAGTTCTTATCAATAGTAAATGACCTCAACTCTCCAGTTAAAAGACACAGACTGGCTGAGTGGATTAAAAAACAAAACCCATCTATTAGCTGTCTACAAGAAACACATCTCACCAACAATTTTGCATGCAGACTGAAAGTGAAGGGATGGAAAAAGATATCCCATGCCAACAGAAACAAAAAAAGAGCTGCTGTAGCCATCCTGACAACAGACAAAATAGTCTTTAACACAAAAACTGTTAAGAGAGACAAAAAAGGACACTATGTAATGATTAAGGGATCAATTCAACAGGAAGATGGAACTATTATAAATGTATATGCACCTAATGACAGAGCACTTGGGTATTTAAAAGAAATGTTAATAGAGCTAACGGGAGACATGGACTCCAATACAATAGTAATAATGGGGGACTTCAATACTCTATTTTCAGCAATGGACAGATCAACCATTCAGAAACTCAGCACAGCAAGGAAACAGCAGAGTTAATCAACACTATAGACCAAATGGACATAACAGATACCTACAGAACTTTTCATTCTATAGTTGCAGAATACACATTCTTCTCACTGGTACATGGAACTTTCTCTAGGATTGACCACATGCTAGGCCAAAAAGCAAGTCTCAGCAAATTCAAAAAAATAGAAATCATACCATGCATCTTTTTGGATTACAATGGAATGAAGCTGGAAATCAGGAACTCAGGAATCCTTCGATCATACGCAAACACATGGAGACTGAACAACATGCTCCTGAATGAACAGTGGGTCACAGAAGAAATCAAAAGAGAAACCAAAAAAATTTCTGGAAACAAATGAAGGTGATAATACAACATATCAAAACTTATGGGGCCAGCGCCGTGCTCACTTGGTTAATCCTTCACCTGCGGCGCTGGCATCCCATATGGGCACTGGGTTCTAATCCTGATTGCTCCTCTTCCAGTCCAGCTCTCTGCTGTGGCTTGGGAAGGTAGTGGAGGATGGCCCAAGTGCTTGGGCTCCTGCAGGTTCATGTGAGACCAGGACAAAGCTCCTGCTCCTGGCTTTGGATGTGCACAGCGCGACGGCAGTAGCGGCCATTTGGGGGGTGAACCAACAGAAGGAAGACCTTTCTCTCTCTCTCTCTCTCTCTCTCTCTCTCTCTCTCACTGTCTAACTCTGCCTGTCAAATTAAAAAAAAAAAAACTTATGAGATATAGCAAAAGCAGTGTTAAGAGGAAAGTTTATAGCAATAGGTGCCTACATCAAGAAATTGGAAAGGCACCTAATAAATGAGCTATCAATGCATCTCAAGGTTCTAGAAAAACAGAAAAACCAATCCTAAAACTAGTGGGAGCAAAGAAATAATTAAAAGTAAAGAAAAAAATTAAAAAAAAAATGCAAAAGATCAGCAAAACAAAGAGCTAGCTTTTTGAAAAAATAAATAAAATTGACATATTTCTGGCCCAATTAACCAAAGGTGGGGGAGGAAGACCCAAATCAATAAAATTAGAGATGAAAAAGGAAAAGTAACAACAGACACCACAAAAATAAAAAGAATAGAAATTACTAAAAGAGCTGTATGCCAACAAATTGGGAAACCTAGAAGAAATGGATAGGTTCCTGGACACATATAACCTACCTAAATAGAGCATAAAGGCACAGAAAACCTATACAGACCCATAACCAAAATGGAAACTGAATGAGTAATAAAGACTCTCCAAAAAAGAAAAGCCCAGGACCAGATGGCTTCATTGCTGATTTCTACCAGACATTTAAAGAACTAATTCCAGTAATCAGGTTATTCAAAACAATTGAAAGGGAGGGACTTCTCCCAAATTCTATGAAGCCAGCATCACCTTAATTCCTAAACCTAAAAAAGACGCAACAGAGAAAGAGAATTACGGACCAATTACCCTGATGAACACAGACACAAAAATCCTCAACAAGATTCTGGCCAGTTGAATCCAACAACACATCAGAAAGATCATCCACCCAGACCAAGTGGAATTTATCCCTGGTATGCAGGCATGGTTCAACATTCACAAATCAATCAATGTGATACCCCACATTAACAAACTGCAGGAAAAAACCCATATGATTATCCCTTATCTCATAGATGCAGAGAAACCATTTAAAAAAATACAACACCCTTTCATGATGAAAACTGAGCAAATTGGGTACAGAAAGAACATTCCTCAACACAATCAAGGCAATTTATGACAAGCCCATGGACAGCGCCCTATTAAATGGGGAAAAGTTGGGAGCATTCCCACTGAGATCTGTATTGGACAAGGATGCTCACTCTTACCATTGCTATTCAACATAATCCTGAAAGTTTTAGCCAGAGCCATTGGGCAAGAAAAAGAAATTTAAGTGATACAAATTGGGAAGGAGGAAGTCAAACTATCCTATTTGCAGATGACATGATTCTATAAATAGGGGATCCAAAAGACTCCACCAAGAGACTGTTGGAACTCATAGAAGAGTTTGGTAAAGAGCAGGATATAAAATCAATACATAAAAATCAACAGCCTTTGTATACACAGATAATGCCAAGGCTGAGATTGAGCTTCTAAGATCAATCCCATTCACTATAGCTGTGAAAAAATTAAATACTTTGTAATAAATTTAACCAAAGACATTAAAGATCTCTATGATGAGAATTATAAAACATTAAAGAAATATAAGAAGATACCAAAAAAATGGAAAAATCTTCCATGTTCATGTACTGGAAGAATCAATATCATCAAAAGAGAAATCTGGTCATTTCCAACAAAATGGATGCATTTGGAAAACATCATACTTAGGGAAATAAGCCAGTCCCAAAGTGACAAATACCACATGTTCTCCCTGTGAGAACTATAGAGCATCTAACACAAAATCTGTAGAAGTGAACTTGACACTTCGAGATGGGAAGTCTTAAGCTTCTCTTGTCTTCACTGTCAAAGGAGAGGGTTTTTTTGTTTGTTTGTTTTCCTTCATACTATTAAACTCTTTATTTAACATAGAGTTAGGGGGCTGGTGCTGTGGCATAACAGGTAAAGCTGCCACCTGCAGTGCCAGCATCCCATATGGTCACCGGTTCATGTCCCGGCTGCTCCACCTCCGGTCCAGCTCTCTGCTATGGCCTGGGAAAGCAGTAGAAGATGGCCCAAGTCCTTGGGCCCCTGCACCCGCGTGGGAGACTGCAGGAGGCTCCTGGCTCTTGGCTTCGATCAGCACAGCTCTAGCCGTTGTGGCCAATTAGGGAGTGGGCCAGCAGATGGAGGACCCTCTTCTCTCTGCCTCTGCCTCTGCCTCTCTGTAAAACTGCCTTTCAAATAAATAAATAAATGAATCTTTAAAAAAACGTAAACAAAGGAGGCCAGCACTGTGGGGCAGTAGATTAATCCTCTGCCTGCAGCACCAGCATCCCATATGTGCTCTGCTTCTAATCCCGGCTGTTCCTCTTCCAATCCAGTTCTCTGCTATGGCCTGGGAAAGCAGTGGAAGATGGCCCAAGCGCTTGGGCCCTTGCATCCAGGTGGAAGATCCAGAGGTAGCTCCTGGCTCCTGGCTTCAGATTGGCCAAGATCCAACAGCTGCAGCTATTTGATGAGTGAACCAGCTGATAAAGACCTTTCTTTCTGTCTCTGTCTCTGTCTCTCTCTAACTCTACCTCTCAAATAAATAAAGATCTTAAAAAAAAAAAAAAAAACACACATGATTCCAGCCCCTGGGCAAGTGGAAATGAGGCTGGAGACAGAAGTAATGGTATTAAAATGAGACCTTATGGGCTTAGGGCTTTCAGATTTCATTCTAAATACAATGGGAAATCACTGAAGGGTTTGCCTAAATAAAGGAAAATACTTTTCTTTGTTATTACGATAAAATTATCACTTAACAAATTCAGTATGCCAGGATTGTGACACTTTTTTTTCACTTTAGTTGAAAGGTATCAGCTTAGTGTTGAATGTGGCTGGCCATCAAAGCACAACGATTTCTCCAGTCTGACTCCCGCTTCCATGAACCATCCACCCTGATAGCACCAAGGGGACCAGGCAGGTGCTTTCCACTTCCCTGGCCACACATCAGCCTCAGCATAATGGTACCCCACGGCCACCCACAGTGGCTGTGACCGCTCTTCTCCATGGAGTCATTATCTCCTATCTTCCAGGCATGAAGGGTTTAGCAAGGACACTGCTCATAGACGGTGTGTCCCGGAGCATAAAGAGCTTCAGGCTGCTGCACAGGCAGGAAAAGCACTCACCAAACTCTTGCTTTCAATGACCAGGTGGAGCAGTATGATGAGCAGAGCAGCTGTGTTCAGGGGGTTTCCAAAGGTAAAAATGTCAATGTCTGAGCCCTGGTAGGTCTACAGAGAGACAAGAATAAGTGATTTCAGAGACTTGCACACACTGGGCAGTGCAACACCACTTGATCAGCAGCCCTGCTGAGGCTGGGGTCCTTCCTCCAATGTTCCTATCGAACCACCCTTTTGGATAGACAAGAACATTTCCAGAGAAGAGATTCTGATTCTCTCCCACACGGGCCAGATACGTTTGCACTTTTCAGGTAGAATTCCCCTTATTCCAAATCATAATCACCTTCCTGCAATCTTTCACTCACACTTACAGCCCTTGAAGGCACAGAGAAATTTCAAATGTCTCTACTCAACAGAGCTGCAAGCCTTCAAAGCAGCTATTGTAGCTCCCCTACGCTGATTGCTCTCCCAGGTAAATATCCCCTCCTCTTCTGCACACGTCTTCACATTCTTAAATCGTTCCCCAGTAGGCACAATTTTATGATCTTTCACCATCCTCTGCATTCTTTACTAAATAAACTCTAGATCACTTTGTCTGTGTTTCCATTGGAGTACAGTGTAGCTGGACTATGTCATGCAGGCTAATTCAAATAATTTTATTTGAATAAAAAAATGAAAACATTTTTCATGAAAACATTTTCATTTTTCATTCTTAACAATAAACTTCTATTACACCATCCATGACTAAGTTCGTGTTTTCTTCTGGGCAGTTATATTGGATGGGCAGCTACACGATGCTGCTTCATGCCAGTTTACATTTAAAAATTAATTTTATGCATTCTTTGCTTAGCAACATTTCTTCCATTATTTACCTGTGAAGCAAACTTAGTTCTGGAGAGACTATTTATAGGAACTTAATACTATGAATGTCATCTGGTAGAATTAGCACAGCACTCATAATAAGAGCTTTCATATTCTGACTTTGCCTCTCTGGTTTTGAGTGATCTAATTATATATACAGAATTTCAGTTTTATTCAAGTTATTGACAAAAGATATTAAGTAGTACAGAGACCTAAGAGGGCTGCACTAGGCACTTCTTCCCAAATTTAATCCATTGCCTAACATATTTTTCAAAAGCATTATACTTTAGTCAGTTAATAATCAACCTGATTATACGAGCAATCTATCCTTTTAAGATAATATTTGTGGCAGAATACACAGAAGCATCATTGATTCATTAATAACAAATATACAAGTGAACAAGGACTCACAAAATAAGGCACAAAGAAGCAGACCAGGCTTTGGTAAAAGGCATCCAACAAGGTTATCCAGAAGGTGAGGGGTAAATATGCCTGGAATGAAACAAATATTGGGGAGGGACTAAGGTTAACGTAACAAGGGTCAAAGCAAGTCAAGGAACAACACAAGCCAATAAGCACTTTGGTTCTCTGTGAGAAAACTCAATGCCTTCATTATCTCACTCATAAAAGCAAAAAGTATGATTTGTCAATGATGGTGAAAGAATGAGGGTAGTTGAATGAGATAAGCTCATAGGTGAATCTGGTAAAAAAAAAAAAATTCTTGCAGGAACTCTCATTCAATTCAGGTTGAATTTTAAATCCACCTAACATAGGGCTAGCTGCATTAACTTTTCATTTCCTATTTATCAGAAGGTACTCCAAATCTATCCACTTCTCTGCTTCATTCCAGTAGGCTGTCAACTCTCTATGGATAATTGGCTCATCATCCAACTGCCCTCTTTCTTCTACCCTCCATCCAACCTCCCCATACCAGCCAGATGGGTTTGGAAAAGTGTAAATCAGATCATGACATCTTCCTGATTAATCAGACTGACTCCTTCCATTCCATTCAATGACTTCCCACTGCATTTCCAACATAACTTCAAGTCTTCCCTATGACTTACAAGGCCCTGCATTGTCTGCCTGCTAACTAGGTCTCCAGGGTCACTTATTTTGTGATCCCGTAACAGGGAGCTTTATTCTTTCCCTTGAACATGACAAATACATTCTTTCCTTGGGACTCACGTATGCTATTCTGTCTTCCAGGATTTCTTCGCAACGACCTCCCTCCTTGTTAGTTCCTAGCAATCCACATCCTGGCTCAAATATTACATCTTCATAGCAAACACTAGAACAATCTAAAAGTTGTGCCTACTTAATCACTTGCAACCCTGCTATCTTTCCAAGTCTTTCATTACAATCACAAGTAACCTTATTTATTTACTTAAAGATTTTTCGGGTCATTTCAGTGGAAAGCATGCTTCATAGTTTGGGACTTTGACCCTGATCAAGTGATTAAAACAGTGCCAGGCTCAATAGCAGGTACTTAACACATGTTTACCAGGTTGATAAACTATTCTTGTATAACTTTCGATTTGCTAAGCTGCTTCCTACCCAGAGCTAGCAGGAAGAAAGAGGAAGTACAGAAACTAGTTCAGTTTTTGAAAAAGAATTTTTAACTAGGAGCCAGCTCGGATTGTCTGGTGATGGGTGTGAAGGATTCAGAGCTGCATTCTGACCCAGAGGAAAGCGTGTTAGGCAAGGGCTGCCATGGACAAAAATGGAAACACATTTATCATAGCCCTGAGCTAGTCTTGTCTTTGCTTAACATGTTCTTCTTGGTCTTGTTTTCTTCCAAACGCAAACAGAGGTTGAAATGTCCTTGAAAATGTCGGTATGGGGGGGAAGCCATTGTAATCCATAAGTCGTACTTTGGAAATTTATATTCATTAAATAAAAGATAAAAAAAAAAAAAAGAAAATGTCTTACTGTCTCCTAAAGAGCAGGGCTTTATAAATATACAGATTCTCCATATACATTCTTCTATTTTTCAAAAGATTATGCTTGTTTATTTTAAAGATTTATTTATTTGAAAGGCAGAGCCACAGAGAGGCCAAGGCAGACAGAGAGAGGGGTCTTCCATCTGCTGGTTCACTCCTCAAATGGCTGCAATGATGGGAGCTGGGCCAATCCGAAGCCAGGAGCTTCTTCCTGGTCTCTATGCAGGTGCAGGGGCCCAAGAACCCAAGCCATCCTCCACTGCCTTCCCAGGCCTTAGCAGAGAGCTGGATCAGAACAGGAGCAGATGGGACTCAAACCAGAGCCCAAGTGGGATGCCGGCAGTGTAGGCGACAGCTTTTACCCACCACACCACAGCACTGGCCCCATGGGAATTTTTACATCTATCTTTTTGTCTCTTTGTCTCCTGGAAAAAATCAAGGAAGATTCACTGTTTCCAGTCTACTTTTCCCTGTTTTTCCTTTTACTATTTCCTCATTGGAACTGGATAGATTCTCCTTGTCTCCCTTCATTCCAGTGTCCACAAAATCTAAGTAGAAGCACCATCCAGTGGCGGAAGTGGCAACCAAAAAGCCACTAGACAAGAGACAACAACTGGAGACTAAGTCAAAATATAACTTCATAAGGTTGTTTCCTAAACCTAAGGTGAAAAGGTGAAAAGCATTATTTCTCAAGGTGGGCATCTGGTACTGTGGTCGCGAGGAGGGAGGCAGCAGGTGATCACCCAAGTGCCTGGGTCCCTAACACCCATGTGGGAGACCAACATTGAATTCCAGACTCCTGGCTTTGGCCTGGCCCACCCTGGATGTTTTGGGCATTTAGGGAGTAAACCTGTGGATGGAAGATTCTCTGACTCTTCCTGCCTTTCCTATAGTGTAAAAAAAAAATTAAACTAATAAAAGGTACAATTTTCTCATTGTCACATGAGGGAGAGTACTTAAAGAAGGAAAGAGATTGGTCAAGGTCAAGGTCAAGGTCAGTGAGAGGTTGAACGGATTAACTCATAGGATCTACTAGAAACTGAAAGGCGAAGTCTGCACATGAAGTCAAAGCCATAAAACAAGATTGTGGGTGGAGAGAGAGAGAGAGGTGACAGGGGATTCCTTCTTGGAAGGAAAGCCTCAGAGTGTAGCCTTCCAGACTCGTCCCATCAGAGGAGAGTCTGTAATTCCTGCAGGGCATATCTCATTACACTGAGGCCAGGGAAGGACACAAGAACAGAAAGTAATTTGTGTGGAAGCCAAATTCAAAGGGAGGGCACATTCTGGAAGGTGAAGTCAATAAAATCAATGATCTTTCATGCTGGGGATCTGCCTGCTACTGCATGCTTTATAAAACCAGCCAGCGAATGGAACAATGGGTACCAGTGATTGATAATAAGGTCAAACACAGGAAACAATGATTCCAGCTCTCCCAAGGGTAAGGCACAATTACAATATTCAGTCTGTACAAACAGGTTCTTCAAACACAGCTACAAAGTTTTTGATTGGAAACCTTCTTACAATCTACACTCTCCACTTTCCACAATAGACTTGGAATTCAACTAGGCCTGGCATGTCAGACAGCCTTCAGTTATATCTACTACTTACCCTGGCACTGTGGTTTGAATTTTTAAGTCAGACAAATCCATTTAGAAAATACCACGTGGTTTATGAATATAAACGGGTTAGCTGATAGTAAATGACTTTAAGGATTGTTTTCTTTCTTGAAAGCTGAATGAGTGACTTAACAGTGTTGATTGTTACAAGTAACCATATGATGCTAAATTACTCTCCATTCCAGAAAGATCAAATCAGAATAAAGTTAGGATGATGCAAAAAAATAAAATAAAATATATCATAAAATTTTAGATTTTTCCAAATTTCTGGTGAATTTTGGAGGGTAAAATAAAAAAAAATAGCTAGAGTTTAAGATGACAAGAAACCTTACAAATATGAGCTTCCCAATTCATGTCATTTTCAAGGTCACAAGCCACAGAACAAGAATTTAACCCATGGGTTTTTTTTTTTTTTTTCCTTTTCGAATCTCAAAATGTCTACTTCATTCCAATACATTATATTTCAGGTACTCTATTAGTTACCTTGGATCAGGGAAAACATATGACATCTGTCTTTCTGGGGTTGGCTTATTTCCCTAAGTATAATGGTTTCCAGCTGCATCCATTTTGTTGCAAAAGACAGGATTATTTCTAAAAGTGCTGGTCTGAGTCAGTGTCTCTAGATGAACAAGTGAAGCTGAACACACATTTCTTAAGGTGGGTCTCATTTTTGCTTGTCCAAGACTTCTCTAGAGAAATTTTCTTCTCAATCCTGTACTCAGGAGTGATATCTATTCTAGGCCTGGACAATAAGAAAATTATCTTTGTGGCCAGGGCTGTAAACACAAAGAAAATCATGTGACAAGCTAGGCCAATGAGTCATAAGCACAAGGTTTAGGGTGGCTTAAAGAATAACAGTGTTCTGTTATCATTACCCCTGGATTTTGCAGCTTTGTGAGCTAATACATTTCTTGTTTCCATTAAGCTCATTTGAGCTGGCTTTTAGCTCACTTCCAGCTGAGAGAGGTTAGGAGAGGTCTCTTCTCAACACTAGAACATCTGACTAGGCAGCCTACTCAACCTGTCCACCTATCGGTGACTAAGACTCCCTGTCCATCGCAGACCCTATGAGCCTGCAACATTCTTGGGACAAGCCTTTGGATTTCTGGTCACTAAATACGATGGTGGGAAACTCCAGGACCAAAGAGAGCCTACAAGATCCTTCTGCAGCACATCACAGTGGGAGACAGCACGGACACGGGGACCAAGGTTCAACTGCAGCACTCATTTGTTCTGTGTCCTAGGCACGTTACTCACGGTCACTCTCTGTGCCCAAATTTCCTCATTTACCAAGTAGAGATAAAGGCAGCACCTACCCTGCAGGGGTATTTGGAGTATTAGATTGCAGTATGCTAAGCACTTAGAACAGTGCCTGGAACGTAGGAGGTGTTACACAAATGCTAATAAGCACTACATTAATATTGGTTATTATGAATTTTGTGAAAGCGAAAGCTAAATTAGAAACAAAAGAATTCCGAGACATTTGCCTCACTTCATCGGCTACTACAATCCTCTATGCAAGAAACAGTGTGGGCAGAAGACTGGAAAGAGGGGAAGAGATCTGAGCAGGGAGAAGGATAGGCCTGAGAGAGGGACCAAGTGGGAGTGGGGACCGGTTTTAGGAGAGGCAGCCAGTAAGATCATCCCTGTTGTGCAGGATGCTAGAACCTCAAGAATTTAACTTGGGCTTTGGAACCAGATGGAAATGCTTCAAGTCCTGACTCGGCCATTTTTCAGCTGTGAGAGTTTTAGAAATATTACCTCACCCCTTTGAGATACAGATCCTTCATCTCATAATGGGAATACCGATAGTTTCTGTTTCCAAGTATTTTTATGAAGATAAGTGAGACAGGAACTTTTTAGCAGTGAACACAACAGGAGACACAGTGGGGTTTAACAAATGCTACCTTTCAGTAGTTTTAAGGTCTCCAACACTGGACTTACAAATATCTAAGGCTTTTCCTAGGTTTATCTGTGTAAGCTAAGTAACTTAATACCTGTCATGTGATTACAGAAATCTTCTGAAACAACCAGACATTTCAAGTAGTTTTGAACAGTGCTGTGTGTGGTGCAATATGTAGGCTGTGCTGACTGGAGCATGCCCTGGATTGGTCCATGGAAGTGTATGGGGGCCAGCATTTTTGCTTTAGCACCTACCTCTGACTTCTGACCAGTCTGATAGAGTTCAGGCAGCTGCATGAGGGTCTCTGCAGAAACATCTTTCTCCAAAATACCGTAAATGACGGGCGGGGCAGATGTGAAGAGGAGGTTAAAGAAGATCAAAACCCAGTAGTCAGTCATGGATGTTCCTGAAAACCCACAAAAGAACTGGTACCAGAAAAGGAGGTTCACATAGGCCTAGGGACACAAAGAGGTACATTTGGCTCTTAGAAACATGCGCTATGACCACACATTCTCTACACCACCTTTCCAAGTGTGTGACCTCACCCACTCAGCTTTGTCACATACACAATGGAAGGCCACAGCATGTCGTACACCTTTTTTTGGTAAATATTTTGTTAAGTTAACATATATACAGGCACACATATTCAGAGCCCACTTACTATGGGTGCTGGCATGGTCCTAAGAGCTTTACAAATCATTCCTTTAATCTTCATAACAACTTGGGAAGACTTTCCATTTCACAGATGAGGAAACTGATAGCAATGGACTCAATATTTATGCCTCCTTAAAACTCATATATTGAAATTCTGACCCTCAATGTGATGTTCTCAGGAGGTAAGACCTTTAGGGGACAATGTGTTCAGGGTGGCAGAGCACTCATGAATGGGATTAGTGCTCTTAAAAAGGCACCCAGAGGACTTCCACTCACTTCCTACTGTATGAGATCCTGTGAGAAGCCTGCAGCTCAGGAGTGGACCTGCACCAGAACCTGGCCACGCTGACACTTTGATCTCAGATTTCCAGCCTCCAGAATCATGAGGATAACTTCCCATTGCTCATAAGCCAACCAACCATCTCTGATGCTCTGCTGCAGCAGCCAGGGCAGACTAAGACACTAAGCCAACAGGGAGGCCAAGGAACTTGGTCAAAGCTACCCAGCTAAAAAGTGGCAGAGCCTGTGTCCAAAGATACTTTAGTTCCATGTGAAGAGAATGTAGCCCAGTGCCTGGCAAAAGAGCCAGTACATCCAAATGTCCATGTTCTTGCTTTCTGCGTTCACAGTTGCTTCCTGGTAGTGAGATGGGATTCTGCCAGCGGATTGGCCAGGGTCTGAGGCTATATGACTGCCATGCTATGACTGTGCCAGACTTAGGCAAACCCGGACAGCTGGTCATCCTAGAGGCCAAGCACATACATCCTACACTGTTTCCTCCAGTTCTTGCTTCAGCCAAACCAAGTCCCCTCTAAGCAAAAACTACATGATCTTAAGCCAGACAGGACACTGGACATAGATTCAGGGGGCTCTGTTTCAAGGTCTGAGGACATTTCCTACTGATTGACTTGAGGTCACTTTCCTAACCTCTCTGAATAAACACTCCTTTGTAAAATGAGAATTACATCACCTCAGGGCACAAGATCAAGATCAAGTTAGAGGTCCAGTGTTGTGGTGCAGCAGGTTATAAGCCACCACCTACAACACCGGCATCCCACATGGGTGTCAGTTTGAGTCTAAGTTGCTCTACCTTTAAGCCAGTTTCCTACCGATGCATCTGGGAAAGCAGTGGAATACAGTTCAAGTCCTCGACCCCTGAACCCACATGGGAGATCCAGATGGAGTTCCAGGCTCCTAGTTTCAGCCTGGCCCAGCCCCAGCCATTTGAGAAGTAGATCAGTGGATGGAAGAGTGTGTTGAATCAGTCAGTATCTCTGTCCACCCACCCCATAACTCTGTGCTTTAAATTAAAAAAAAAAAAAAAATCTTAAAAAAAGAAAGTTCTCTCTACATGTAAAGTGTCTTATAAATGTTATTGTTGGCTTTACAGATACTCTAGAACATATCAGGACAAAGAGCATAGCCTTAGAATGAAGCTTCTAGTGTAGTACCCATGGACTTGCATTATGCATGGCTTCTGAAAATGCATCAATTTTGGATATGTGTAGTTTGGAGCACTGTTCTGAGAGGGAAATCTATGCTTTTCATTGATGCTTCAAAATCAGTCAAATACCCAAGTACATGGTTCCAGAAAGATAAGCTACTTTAATGACTGCTAGTCCTGGGCCCTTTCTCCTGAGTTTATAAAGCATTCATTGTTCGGCTAGGTAAGTAAGAGGTAGAAACCGAGTTTGGAGAACGTCAGTATGAAAGGCCATCCAAGGATTTCAGAGCAAAGACCATGGGGTCCTGATGCGCTGGTGATGTGCCCTCCTGTTTCTGTAGCATCTTTTCCTAATATTCGTGTTTGTTAACACTCAGGTTTAATTTCTGGCTAAAAGGAGAGATATTGGAATGGTTTACATCACAATAAGGGAGAAGGTAGAAAAATGTAAATGTTTTTAAAAAAGAAAATTTGGGAGAAGGTTTCTTTCTGAAAGCCACTGACCAAGCCCCAACCTTTATCAGCCACAGCTTTCTCCAGGTTCACACACTAAGGCAGAGACTAAATATTTCAAATATTTTCATAAAGTATCTGAATTTTATTAAACTTTGACTAAATGTGATCATTCTAATGAGTCAAGTACCGACAGTTTCCTGAAAGGTTAATGGTGCTGTAGGGAGAAAAAAATGTTCCTCCTGAACACACACACAAACATCAAAATGACACATTTGGGATTCCTTAAAATGGCCCAATTAGGTTATTTTCTCCCGAAAGATGGCATTTCAATAAACTGATATAAACTTAAGGATAGCAGTAACACCACGCATGGATTTTAAATACTATGAATAAATGTGGCTTAAAAAATCATAACCTATTAACATAATCACTGCACCTAGGAGAGACTTAAGTCAATCAATCTAAGGCCAACATGATTTTATAAAAGAGGAGACTGCAATTTAACTGAAGATTACAAGCTAGGACTTCTAATAAAAATCTGTCCTTGTAGGAATTATGTAAGCAAAATAAAGTTCCTTTATCATCAAATAACTACCAAGCACAAATAGGTTTTACAGGTTGGCTAGAGAGCTCTTGCATTTTTGAGTGCTAATCAGCTACAAGCTAAGACATGATATTAGGTTCTCATCTGTAGCAGTGTCTTCAGTATATCACAGGGGACATCGCTTTGGGGACAGCAGATTTTCTTGGTAACTCCAGCAAAATGGAAGCTAATCTCATTCGCACTGACAGCATTAAACATTTCATAATTCTGCCTGTCACAATCTTTTTAAGGAAGGCCAAAAATTGGATTTTAACTGAATCAGACAGGATATAATTAAATTTAAATGCATAAGGAGTAGAAAATGCCAGCAGATGGATAACCCTAGCAATTTGCTGTCAGCAGCTGAAACACAGCATATTCCAGATTACTTCTCGTAAGACAGCAGGACTGCTCCTGGCTGCTGCCAATACATCAATAAGCAAAGTGAGCTTAGCATAGGACACCTCCTCTTCATGACTGATGCAACCAGGATTGGCAAGCAGGCAGGGGGTGGGGACATATTCTTCGAGCTACATACCACATTCTTGTAGAAAAAATAGAGAATCATGTTGGAAAGTCGAGTATAACACCAGTGCCCATGGACAAGGAGGAGCTTGCTGAGATGTCTGAACTGAGACACAGCAAAGTCACTGGCCATCACCGCCTGCAGAGGCAACCGGAGCAGAAGGTCATCCTGAGCGACTGACCACGTTAGGACAGACGCAGCACTGGTCACTGCTCTCAGATTAGCCAAATCTCCAACACCCAGATGAAAAGAAAACACACACACACACACACACACACACACACGAAACAAGAGCAACAACCTGTGAATACAGAGCCTGAACAGACTGCCTGGAATTACCACCTAGCTTCTTAATATGAGCATGTGAAATAAGACTTCTCATTGGTTACAACCCTTGTGATTTCAACCAACGGACTTTCCTTAGAAAGCAGCCACCTTAACAAGAACCATCGTGTGCATTACAGTGTGCATTCACTTCCCAAGGAAGAGAGTTTTAGTGGGGCAGAGCTGGGGCATAGCAGACAAAGCCACCATCTGCAGTGCTGGCATCCCATATGGTCACAGATTCGAGTCCCAACTGCTCATCCTCTGATCCAGCTCCCTGTTAATGCACCTGAGAAAGCAGCAGAGGATGGTCCAAGGGCTTGGGCCCTTGCACCCATGTGGGACATGTGGAAGAAGCTTCTGGTCCCTGGCTTCAGATCAGTCCAGCTCTAGCCTTTGCGGCCACTTGGGGAGTGAACCAGCAGCAGGAAGATACGTTTCTCTTGTCTTTTTGCTTCCGTTTAACTCTGACTTTCAAATAAATAAAATCTTAAAGAAAAAAGAAGCACCATGGTCATGACTTCACATGAGTTTATATAATGCATCAGGCAAAGAGGTATTTGAATTCCTCATCTTTTATCAATATGATAGCAAAAGTACTTGGTTCCTACTACCCATCTGGGAGACCTGGATAAAATTCCTGGCTCCTGGCTTCAGCTTGGTCCATCCCTGACTGCTGCAAGCATTTTCTGAGTGAACCAATGGATGGAAGAACTTTCTCTCCTTCCTATCACTCTTTCAGATAAATTTTTTAAAAGAATTTCAGTGGTTATTGCAGGACTCCAAAAGGAATTCTTGTGATCTAGATAAGCTTATTTATTTAAACTGAACAAATGGACCATACAGCTGAAAGTACCCAGAACAATGCCATAATGGTCGCCCAGTGAAACATCAATAAATGAATGGATCAGTTTCCTGTTTTCTACTTCTGACTAACCACATGCAACCTTAACTTACTACAGACATTTTTACCAAGGAGAGGGTTGCCCTTGGATGGGCAGGTCAAGGTCATCGCACTTGAGTGCCTGATTTATACTCACCTGCATGCCTTCTTGACCTGAGACCCCTATCCCAATGTCTGCCACTTGTATCATGCTAACATCATTGGCACCGTCACCTTCATGAGACAGAAGAAAAGGCAAGAAACATGAGGAGTCAAGAAAGATGAAAACTTTGCACATCAGGAGGGGCCACCCAAGTGAACAAATAAGCCCTTGACAGCTTATCCCACTTCTCCGAGTTGTCCAGAAGCTGGTCAAGCAGAAACGTGACATCCCACTGCCACCAGGAAGAACTTCACACTAATACTGCCTTAAAATCCCTCGTGCTGTGGCACCTGTGTGCACGGATCCCCTTCTTCCTCCATGTCCCCTCTGCTATTATCACTTCTCCAGCTACATTCTTTCCTTCCTAGCCACTACACACTTTGTTTCTCTGCTTCCCACCCCACCCTCCCCACCCTGCCATGTCATTTCCTCTGGGAAATCCTTTTCATAGTCCGCTTAGATCAGCCGCCTCCCTCGGGCTCCAGCACCACCCAGTGTATCTCTACCACGTGGTATCTTTCAACGTTAGCAGCTTCTTAGGTGATGTTAGGTTCCTGCTGGGAACAATGCTGTTGTTCTTCACAGACAATATTAAACATTCACCTATGTTGTTAAATGCCAACCACTAATTAGTCACCTAGTTTCTGATAACAGTATCTAATGTTTTCTTGGGAACTCTGAGTCAAACTCTCCTAACCCAAGAGTGAAGGGTCAGCATTTTTGTTCCTTGGTCTCAGTGATTGGTTCAGAGGTAAGTACATGACTCAATTACTGTAATTATAAAATCCAGGGATTCTAGTTTCAGGGACATCTGGATCCAGGGGCTTGAAAAATTCATTTATATATATTAATTAAACAAAATAACTGAAGAAAATTTTACCTTACCTCACCTAAAAATTTGTCTCAGGACTTGATCTCACACTCCTTTTCTTCTCCGTTTATACTCATTCTTTGTTCTTCTCACGGTATCACTAGACTTATGTTTCACACATTTGTATCTCTAGCCAATTCCCTAATGCTAAATTCCAGACTTTTATTCTAGCTTTCTACCTAATATCCCTGCTTAGGTATCTAATGGACAGATCAAACTAAAAAATGTCAAACCCAGCTCCTCATCTCCTTTGCCTCCATCTCAGTAAATGAAAGCTCCATTCTGTCTGTCCTTAGACAAAGCCTTGGCATTCCCTTTGCAAGCACTTTCTCTCTTACAGCATATTCAATTCATCCTCAGTGTCACTAGCTCTTTCTTTATACCGTGTCCTTTGTCTGATCATGTCCCACCACTTCCTTTGCTCAAATCAAACCCAAGTCACTACCGTTGCTTGCCTTAACTATTTCAATAGGTTCCCAGCTGGTTTCCTTACTTAGTTTTTTTGCAGCCCAACAGTTACCCTCACACAGCAGGTGATGCGACCCTTTTAAACTTTACACAGACCATGTCTCATCTCTACTCAGAATCTCTCAATGGCTTCCTATCTCTTCAGATAAAAGGCAAACTTATATAATGGCCTCCAAGACTCTGTAGGATCTGGCCAGCTGTCACCTCTCTCACTAACCTGCAGTAAACTCTACTCAATCTGCTTTGGCTTTGAACCCACTGACATGTCCACCTCAAGACTTGACTGTGGCTTTCCTCTCTGCATACATGTTCTCCATAGTTGTGGCTCCTCTGTCACTTCCTCAAGTCTCCAGTCTGACAGCCTCTGCAGTGAGACCTTTTCTGAAAAATACATTTAAAATGACAACCTCTTCTCCCTTTCCCCAGTGTTCCCTCTTATCCTGCACTGTGGCATAGCAGGTGAAGCTGCAGTGCCGGCACCCCACCCGGCTGCTCCACTTCTGATCCAGCTCTCTGCTGTGGCCTGGGAAAGCAGTAGAAGATGGCCCAAGTCCTTGGGCCCCTGTACCCGCGTGGGAGACCCGGAAGCCCCTGGCTCTGGATCAGTGCAGCTCTGGCCATTGCAGCCCACTGAGGAGTGAACCCGCAGATGGAAGACCTCTCTCTCTCTCTCTCTGCCTCTCCTTCTCTGTGTTAACTCTGATTTTCAAATAAATAAATCTTTAAAAATATTAAGAGTGGGAATAGGAGAGTGAGGAGGAAAAAGGGTAGGAAGTGGGCAGGAGGGAGGGTAGTGTGGGGAGTATCACTATGTCTCTAAATCTGTATATATAACATACATGAAACTCATACATCTTAAATAAAAAAATTAAATGGAAAAAAAAGCATTTGTCATCATGTGACATCTTCCATGTTTATGGTTTCTGCTAAATGCTGTTTCCTGCTAAAGTCCGCTCCCTAAAAGAAGGTACCTTGTCACCCTTGTATCTTCATTGCCTAAAAACATGTGTGGTACAAAGATGGCACCCAATAAACATAATGGATATGTAAATGAATTGTTCATGTGCCTGAATTTAACTTTCATGATGTTAGAACTCCTGGACTTTTTCATTTCTATGACTATTTAACTTCATCCAGTAGATTTGGGGGTCTAATGTGTACCTCTAGAATTCCTGACAATAAAATTGTTTGCCAGGACACCTCCCTCGCACTGTGCTCATAGTAAGTGATCAAATAGTTGATGGAAGGAAATAAAGGGGAAAAGGGGAGAGAAGGCGGAGTAGAAAAAGGATAGCGGGAAGTAGACAGAAGGCAGGCCAGGCAGAGGGACTGGACTCCGGCATGGCAGGAAACTCAAACGTGCAGGGCCTGGTCCCATCCCTACTCACCAATAGCCAGGGTCATCACCTGGAGACGGCTGCGCACCAGTTTCACCACCTCGCTCTTCTGCAGGGGTGTGGCTCGGCAGCAGACCACAGCCTGACACCACGCAGTCAGCTCCAGGAACTGCCTTTGAAGGCTCTCCTGCAGGGCGAACTCCAGGGTTTTCCCGGTGATAATGAGTGCAGCCCGTGGCCCTGAGTGCTGGGGGCCAGGAGGCTGCTGCAGACGCTCACTCAGTGCTGCCTGCTCTGGACGGACTGCATCCTTCTTCTGAAGTTCGTTCAGAATTGTGTTCATCAGCATCTCACAGGCATCCTGGAAGCAAGAGGCAAAGATGATTAGCCTCGGGGCCCTCTTGGAGGCCAGAGCAAACTGAATCTTCTTTGTCATTCTCTAGCAATTCTTCCATCAAGGCAACTCGGCAGTCATCATCAGGGACTTTCAAAGACTTCACAGCTCTTCTACGGAAAGTTTTGGGTTTTATATGGGGATGGGTTAAAAAGATGGGAGGACCTTTTCCCCAGTTCTACAGCTCAGAAATGCTAGAGAATTTCCTTATGTGTGCAGGTTGCCTTCTCAGCCAGGGAATCTCAAGTGTCCTTTGGTCTCATTCTGCCATTAATTAGCTGCAGATCATGTGATCTTTCCAAACCTCCATGACCCCATCAGCAAAATGAACTAACATCTCCATCATAGCATGAGGGGCCTTCAAAAAGTTCATAGCAAACACGAATCAAGAGAAAACCATGCAGGGCTTCAAAATATTTTTGTACCACAACAAACATCTTTTAATTCAATTTTCTACAATTTTTCGAAGTATCATATTTTTGGAAGGACTAAATGAAATAATATATATGCAAACAATTAGTGTCATATGAGACACATAATAGACATCTAACTGATAATGTTTTTATTATTGATTTAGTACATTCATTTACTAAATATGTGTTGAGAAACTATATTAGAAAAAATTCTAGGCGCTGGGTTATGTCCATGACATTAAAATTCCTGCCCCCATGGAACGTTCATTCCGGTCAGGATGCTCTTGGTGGTACTCTACACGCCTGACTTGCACACCTTCTCATTCCGCCCTGCTTAGGAAGTTCTTTAAGGGCAGACATCACTGCCAATCTAATTTTGAATCCTTTATAGTACCTGAAGGAAGGCCACCTTGGACAGTCAGTAAGTATTTATTGAGTGGATTCTACTCACAAAGACTAGCAATAAACTTACCCAGAAATTGCTACGTCAAGTGACCACTAAGGACAGAAGCGAGCTGAAGCTTGTATGTTAAAGCTGCCATAGTCTGTTAATGAAAGAGCCCCACATTCTGAGTCTACTTACATTTATTTTCAATGTTGTTTTATGAAGCATTTCTGAACCCACCGCAAAATGAAGGTGAAGTAATAGTAGATATAGATATAGGTGTGACACAGCAGCCTGGGCCACATAAACTATACACAAGAAATGTGCTATGGTGTGAATATGGTCTGTTCCAAGCAAAACTCACATCAAGGCTTAATTCTTCAATGTAATGATACTGAAAGGTGGTGGGGCCTTTAAGAGGTGGGGCCTACTGAGAGGTGATGGGGTCATTTCAGCCCTCGTGTAGGGATTAATGCTGGTTTTGAGAGTCAGGGCTCCTAGCAGGCCTGGTCCTTCTCTGCTTTCTGTTTCCACACTCATCCCTCACATGCACTTTGCAAAGCTCTACACTGTGAGGTTCTAACCGCAAGTTGATGCCAGTGCCACGCATTTGGACCTGCGGAATGAGCTAAATAAGCCTCTTTTCCATACAAAGCTTCCAAGCCTCAGAGATTTTGTTGTAACAACATGCAGACAAGATTCAACTTTAAAGGGAGGTGCCTGGCTACCTTTACCTTAGAAACAAATTTGATCCCAATATACCTGCAAAGCCTGCAAGGAGAAGCTCAATATAAACTCAATACATAATGGTAAAGAACATTTATAAATCATTCTGGGCTGTGGTTAAATTAAGATGGTACATTTAGGAAGTCATGCACCTTGAAGCAATTGAAAATCAAGTTATCTATTCACATGAGGTAGTGTTTAAGATATTTGTGTTGAAAAATGGAACAATACATACAGTATGATAATACAGTCATTGTAGTATTCATAAACTTATATTGTACACAATTCCATCTGGGTGGATACTCTCCAAAATAAGAATGTAGGTTATATATAGTTTTTTATTTGATTATAGATATTTATCCTTTTTACATGTTTAGTTTCTGTAAGATATTTTTCTATAGAACTACACACACAATTTTCATCATTCATGGATTCCACACTGGAGAATTCACCTACTTCCTAAAATGTATTCATGACCCTACAGCCAACATTCATGGAGCTCTACAGTAAACATGTTGATACACACACAGCAACACACATCCCGTGGCGTGCGCGCGGCCAGAGGAAGCTGAACAAGGCGGTGCTTGGCCTTCGAGCTCACACTGTCAGTAAGGCCTCTTTTTCTTGGTCTACATGATGGCATGGTCCTTGCATGTTTCTGATTCTTGTCGAGGATTTTGCTGCTGCAAATGGCTCCCAGTCACAGGGCGGCAGCACTGTCTTGTCGCCCGAAGCACAAGAAGGCTGTGATGATTATGTGTGTTCAATAAGCTTTGTTCAGACACAAGTTACTGCACTGCTGGCTACGAATTTAACGCTAACAAATCAATAATATATATTAAATAAGAGGTCTTTAAATAGAAAGCACATGAAATGAGGCTCCGTATTGATTATTTGACAGGATGTTTGGGGTAGAGGCTTGCAGGAAGCTAACATCTCCCCCAGGAGCAATAGTCAGTATTCACTAATTCAGTTTTCAATGCAACTCAGTAAAACAGAACTCCACAAATAATGAGAATTGCATGTGTGTGTGTGTGTGTGTGGTGTGTGTGGTGTGTGTGTGTGTGTAAAACACATGTATGTAATACAGTCTGTTACACGCTTCATGCAATGATGCTTCATGAGGATCAGCTGTGGGCATTTATGAGCAATCACAATCTTCCGGAGTGTCAGGCTATAAAACAGGGATAATTTATCTGCTCCGTCTACTTGTTCTAACTGTCAAATGAGATCATGTATAAGAGGATTTGTTAGATGTTAGTAAACATCAAGATCAAAAGTTACTAATTGCACAACACAAATTTAGATGAAATCATGAAAAAAACCCTTAAAAATTAAATGATGAATTCTGAAAGCACTTTTTATATCCTAAGGTAGTAAATAATCCAGGAAATGGTTGTAATAAAACAGAGAAAATAACCTTTGTAAGAAGGAAAATCATGTAAATTATATGAAAGCTATACTTATGATCCAATTTGTAAATCTAGGAGCGAAAAATAGAACATTATAACGCTGACACACAGAAATGACTTCAGACATTCCACTGGCTTCCGGGTGTGTATGAAAGGCCGTTCCCCCAATAAATGACACATTTCACTCCCTGATCTTCCAGTCCCTTTTTAAATCCTAGTAACTGCTGATGGATGGGCAGTGGGATGGGAAGAGATTTAAATACCAGTAACTCATCCTCTACTGCTTGGCATTTTACATGCATGAACTTGAGTCATCATTCAACTAAATTAAATCATGTTCTAGTTAGGTATCTCAAAAATTGACAACATGGAGTAGCTATTGATAGCAAAACAATATTTTCCACAGTGGATACTCAGCAAGTACTGTTCAAATTGGTAGTTTTAAATATTCAACGTAAAGTATATATTTATAAATTTCCCAATCCTAACGATTTTCGTGCTCACAAAAATCTCTAAATCAAATACCAAGAATTGATTACTTACACACTGTTAGTGCAGTCACTGTGGAGAATATGGAGATTTCTTAAGAAACTAGAAGTGAGCTTGCCATGAGCCAGCAACCCCACTACTGACACACCGGAAGACCTGAACACAATATATCAGAGATACCTGCACCACTAGGTTTATAGCAGCACTGTCCACAGGAGCCAAAATGTGGAATCAACCAAGGTATTCATTTACAGGCGAATGGATCAAGAAAATGTGGTAAACACAATGCAACATTTTCCAGCTATAAAAAAAAAAAGAATGAAATCCTTCCATTTGCAGCAAAGTGGGTGCAACTGGAGGACACCATGTTGAATGAAATAAGCTGGATACAGAACAAGTATCACATGCTCTCCCTTGTATGTAGGAGCTAAAATCTGAAAAAAAAAAAAAAGTCTGTGTGTATCAGTATTGCTGCAAATATGGTTTTGGAAAACTTTGTTTTATACTGTGTCCAACTAGTGGTTAAGAATGTTAGACTGGGGCCAGCACTATGTTGCAGCGGGTTAAAGCCCTGGCCTGAAGCATCCCATATGGGCACCAGTTCTAGTCCCAGCTGCTCCACTTCCCATCCAGCTCTCTGCTATGGCCTGGGAAAGCAGTGGAAGATGGCCCAAATCCTTGGGCCCCTGCACCCACGTGGGAGACCTGCAAGGGGCTCCTGGCTCCTGGCTTCGGATCGGCGCAGCTCCAGTCATTGCAGCCATCTGGGGAGTGAACCAACGGATGGAAGACCTCTCTCGGTGTCTCTACCTCTCTTTGTAACTCTTTCAAATAAATAAAATAAATCTTTTAAAAAAAAGTTAGACTATTATAGTTTTAATGATAGGTGATTACTTTAAAATTTATTGTATACAGGTAAAATGGCTATTTTTTCATTCAATTCTTGCTTATTATTGTTTTCTATATACCTACTAAACTAAGTTCTTTTTACTTCTTGTTAAATTTCTTATTTGGTGAATTATTAAGCCTTTTTTATTGTAATCTAAATTTAAAATGTTATCTTGAAAACTAGAAAAAGAAAGGGAGAAGGAAGGAGAGTGGGAGGAAGAGAGGGAGAGTGAGGTAGGGAAAATCAGTAAGTCCTTAGAATTCTGTCCAAGGGGCCAGGCTGTGGTGTGACGAGTAAGCTGCCGGCATTCCACATGGGCGCCGGCTCACGTCCCTGCAGCTCCACTTCAGATCCAGCTTCCTGCTAGTGTGCCTGGGAAAGCAGTGCAAGAGAGCCATGCATCCACGTGTGGGAGACATGGGAGAAGCTCCTGGCCCCTGGCTTCAGCCTGGCCCAGCTCTGGACATTGCAGCCATTTGGCGAGTTAACCAGCAGATCAAAGATCTCTCTCCCTCTCTAAGTAATTCTGCCTTTCAAGAAAAAATAGACAAAACCTTAAAAAAAAAAATTATCTACAAAGCACACTGAATCCATTAAAAACTAATTAAAAATAAAATAAAACTTTTCAAAAACATTTATTTACTTGTTTGACAGGCAGAGACAGAGATACACAGAGATCTCCATTTGCTGGTTCACTCCCTAAATGACCAACAGCTGCAGCTGGGCTTTGAGCAAGAAACCCTATCCAGGTCTCCCACATTGGTAGCAGACACTAGAGTACACCTCCTGCAGTGTGCGTTAGCAGGAAGCCAGAGTTGAAAGTGGGGTCAGGACTGGAACCCAGGCCCGTACATATGGGATGTAGGTGAGCTGAGAAGTACCTTAACTACTGTGCCAAACACCAGCCCCAGTACTGTTTTCAGCGACTAAAGTGACTAAGCGTTCTCTGAGCTCAGCCCGCGCAGGTACTGGGAGGGGCTGGTGCTCGTGCTCTGGGGCCCTGTGCGGCTGTCACCGTGGCATTGTGTACTGAGCAAGGAAAACCCTCTTTCCTCACAATGTACGATGTAGCTGGGTACTGACTGAGGCCTGGCCACCAAAACAGTGCTGACAAAGGCTCAGGGTGAGAGAGCCCCAAGGCGACGCTGCACGGCGTCAGAGAAGGCCTTGCTGTGCAGAGTGGACGCACACCCGCTCTGACTGCTGTGGGAGGAGGGCGCGAGCTCTCCCAAGCTAAATAGTTCTTGTGTACAAATCCTGGACGGTATCACTCCACATGCGTTTTCTGAACAAAATAAAATGCCAGTACAACTGACTAGAACATTCATGTTGAAGCTGAGTGGGAGGCAACATTTAACCAAAAACAGGCTGGGCCTAAACTGAGCTTCCTTCTCCTGGGGAGGCATTTGGCAGAGTGATGAAGACTCCGGTTCAGGCACCTGTGCCGCTGCCTGGACGCAGCACCTACCTCCAGCTCCTGAACCAGGGCTTCCAGCCCGTGAGTTCCCTGGGGGCCGGCGGTTCCCTGCCACCCAAGTAAGAGACCTGGATGGAGTTCCTGGCTCCCAGCCCCGATGAGGACATTTGTGGAGTGAACTAACAGATAGCAGCTCGCTCTCTCTGCCCCTCGCCCCTTTCGCCTTTCAAATAAAGACATTAAAAAAGATCTCCTTAAGCAGTTGTTTTCCCTTCCCTTCAAAATTTTTCAAACTTTTGATATCCTCAGGCGCACTACCCAAGAATTGCCACCAGAGGGCACAATTAGCCTGAGAGTCTATTTTTAGAATCACCACAAACTATTATTCACTTGATTTCAATAGAAATGGTCCCTTCCTCTCAACTGAAAGGGAGGTAAATTTCTGTCTCAGGACTTGATGAATTTTGTTATTTTGGCCTAGGTTTTGTCATATCCCTGGTAAACCAATGTAGAAGAAAAAGGGGAAAAAATAAGTAAAAAGGATTTTTTTCCTCTAATGAGTGAATCAGCAATGGTTTCTCTGAAGCATGATTTTTCCACCACTTCGGGAGAACGACGGCAGCTCCCAAGCACAAGCGAGGCTGCTGGACAGAATAATCAGCAAGAAGCTACAGGCTATCGGCTTTTCTTCCTTCTTACACACACCAGGTTACAAACGGGCCTCTGGCTTTGAGAGCACAGAGGAACTGGTTTTACCTCCTCACACGTACTTTAGTTTGGGTATCGAGAATGAAGAGCTTGTCCTCTGCGTCTAGCAGTTTGCAGGCATAGGCTATGTTGACAGCTGTCTCCTGCTTGTCCCCCGTCAGCATCCAGATTTTGATGCCTGCTGTGTGAAGGGCTTCTATGGACTCAGGGACGCCCTCCTGCAGACGGTCTTCGATCCCAGTAGCACCTGCAAAACGACCAAAGTCCAACAGGCTTTGTACAGAACCAGCTGAAGCTCGCCTGGTCTCTAACCCAGTTACCTGACAGGCAGCTCAGTCCTGAACTACACAAACACTCCAGATGCTTCCAGAAACCCAGTGAGGTGTGGAGCCCCACTCCAACATCGTACACAAAGTAACATCTTGGTAGGGAGGCCTCAGAGGTCAATGACTTTATCCATCTTGCATGTCCCTCTCTTTGCTTAGCCTTGTAACCCACAGATTGAAGGGGGTTTCATTCACTGATGTATGTAATCCTGCTCCATGATTTTATAATCCTATGATACTTCCAAGGATACGGCAGTGCCTTTTCATAACCTAAGTCCATAATTTCCTTTTCTGAAACAGAGGCCAGAGATTTTAGAATTTAAAAGTTTTCCAGATTTTAAAGGGATAATGTGGCATACATTCTATATTTTGTAATAGCTGCTAATAAAGCAAATCAATGTTTATATAAAGACTATAAATAAGCTTACATTAAGGAAGGCCTGATTTTGCAGCCAAATGAGTTTTGGCACTAAATCCATGGAGCATTTTCTTTTCATTTGGGAAGTGCAGACGAGGAAATGTGGCCCTATACTGTCACAGAGAATTTACTTATGCGTAGGTGTCATTACCTCAGTTGTTAGATAATCAGGTCCTGGTATTTATCCTTAATACAGGAAAAGAGCTCAGACGTTGGTTGCTTAGCGTGTTAGTACCTATACAGGGGTACCTCACAAAGTTCATGAAAAATGGAAACAGAAGTTTATTTTGGCGCAAAAATATGAAATCCACACATATGAGTTATCTGCAACAAGTTAGGGAAATGTATTATATGAAAAAAATCTATGCATGGATATCAAGATAATTTTGTACCAAAAGTAAAGTTTTTATTCCATTTCCATGAACTTTTTGAAGTCCCCTCATATTAGAATCCAGATCTCCAGACTGTTGGGCAATTGTCCTCAAACTTGATTACCTCTTGGAATTACTTGGGAACTTCCACAAATTCCAGTGCCAGGCCATATACTAGACCCACTGATCCAGGAACCGTGGGGATAGGCTGCAGACGTATTTTTTTTTTGATTGACATAATAGTTGTACCTATTTGTGGGGTAGAGTACAACAGTCCGATGCCTGTAGACAATGTACAATGGTCACATCAGGGTAACTGGCATTTCTACATCCTCATTTATTATTTCTCTCTGCTGGAAATCTTAGACTCTTCTAGATGTTTTGATGCATCATAAATTGTTATAGACGGCAGATACCAGCTTGTGCTAGAACACCAGAACTGATTGCTCCTGTCTGATTTTGTTTTCCTACCTGGTATCTACTCCTCTCCATGCCCCTTCCCTCCAAACCCCCATCTCTATCCCTTCCTAATCTCTGGTGATCTCTATTCTACTCTCTTCTTCTGAGATCTTTTAAAAAAAATTTAAAAAAGATTTTTAAATTTATTTATTTGAGAGGTGGAGAGACAGAGACAAAGGTCTTCCATCTGCTGGTTCACTCCCCAAACAGCCACAATAGCCAGAGCTGGGCCTATCCGAAGCCAGGAGCTTCTTCTGGGTCTCCCACATGGGTTTAGGGACCCAAGCATTTGGGCCATCTGCTGCTGCTTTCCCACGCCATAGCAAAGAGCTGGATCGAAAGAGGAGCAGCTGGGATGCAAACTGGTGCCCACATGAGATGCCAGCGTTGCAGGCAGAGGCTTCGCCCACTATGCCACAGTGCCAGCCTCATTCTGAGATCTTTTCTTAGCTCCCAGAAATAAGTGAGAACAGGTACTTTTTAACTTTCTCTGCAGGCACCAATATTTTTTAAAGCTTTCCAGATGATTCCAACTGCAGCTCAACCTGAGAGAAGAGGTGTCAGGTGGGTGAATTTTGGTTGAATTCAGGAAGTGAGAGAAGAGAAATAAATTTCATTAGTTTATGTGCAGGTGCAAAAATAAGGAAGGACTCTGGGGCCAGGTAGACCTGTGCTTCCTGTTTGGTTAGTTAGTAACCAACTCCCTCAGTTACTAGTATGTGACCTTGAACAAGTCATTGAACTGCACTATGCCCCAAATTTCTCTAAGTAAGATGGAGATTTGTTGTGAAGATTAAAAAAAAAAAAAAGATTTCACATACTGAGTGCATTATTCAATGCCTGGCAAGAAACTTCAGCTTTCTTCTTCTCTTAAGCCTTGGTATTTGACTTTGCACTCTACATTGAGCAGTGGAGTTTTAAATAATCGGAAGAAAGGCCACCATCATCCCATCACAAATGAAGTCTAGTTCACTTCAGTGGAAAACAGAATGGAAAGGGTTGGACTCTGGCTACTGGCTGGACTATACAATGAAAGCAGAACCAAAGGTGTTTCTTAGATCAAAATGGGAAAAAGGAGGCTCTGGTGAGTAAGTAACTCATTTAAAGGAAGCCGGTGTTTTCTCAAGGCCGTATCCCATAAGCTACCTACCAAG
The DNA here is from genome assembly GCF_051225735.1 of Oryctolagus cuniculus. NCBI lineage: Eukaryota > Metazoa > Chordata > Mammalia > Lagomorpha > Leporidae > Oryctolagus > Oryctolagus cuniculus. The sequence continues at coordinate 40,870,457 of NC_142868.1, read as the reverse complement.
TAATGTTAGTTTGTTCTCCAACCTCATGGCTGATTCAGTAAGCAGCTCTTCTCTGTTGTCAATGCTGGTTTCAGCTAAAAAATGATTCCTCAGCCACTCCGCATATTCACTGTCACTCATGACCTAGGGGAGGAGGAAGAAAAGAAAAAAGCTGTGAGCCGGGTCATATGATCTTGCAGGATCCACTAGGACTGATTTTTAGCAAGATCTTAAGCCAGCAACTTGTTTCAGGTACTTCTCCCCATGGGCACAGTCATGCCAGACCCATATCCTCCACCACCTGGCTATGAGCTGTCCACACTCTGTGATCAGACTAGTGCAATGCTAATGACGGACGGTGTCCTTTGCCTCTGCTTCTCCAGGGAATTCCAGGCACCATTCATGCTGAAAGTGGATTTGTCTGTTTAATTAAACCAGGAAAAATGCCATTGGGAGAGAATCCAGGGTGCTTATTTATTTATTTGCATGTCTCATAAACACAACTTTAGGAACATAGTAATTCATCCCACCATACCCACCCTCCCACCCCTCTTCCTCCTCCCTCTCCTATTCCCTGTCCTATATTTTACTAAGATCTATTTTCAATTAACTTTATACACAAGATTAACTCTATTCTAGGTAAAGAGTTGAATACTTTGTGTGAGAAAGAAAAAGGACAAAAAAATAAAACTGTTCCTCAATAGCCCAGACAAGGGCTGTTCAAAGTCATAGCATCTCAAAGTTAATTTCACTTTTTAGCATTCTCTTTTATTTTTTGAGAAACTTAATTAACTTTGAAGAAGAACCTAAGAATGACACATCTTTTGCGAGCACTTAGACGTAACTATAACGTACGAGACATAAGAATATCCTCCACTCAATAAACTAAAACAAAATTAATTCTTTGAGAACAAGTTTTACTACTAACTCTCCTAATACAACTCTTTGAGGACAGAGGTCCTGCATGGGTAGTGTGCACAGTGACTCCTGTTGTTAATTTAATCATTAACACTCTTATGTATGATGTCAGTGACTGCCTGAGGCTCTTGCCATGAGCTGCCTAGGTAGGCTATGGTGTCAAGATGGGTCAGTTGGAGGGACTCTGCAGCTGGCAGCATCTTTAATATATTTTTAGTGTATTTGTAAAAGTAGAAAGAAAGAGGCCATGTAGTGAAGCAAGAAAGTCTTATTCCAAATACTAATCAAGTGGAATTCCTGAAGGAGACCCAATGATAACTCTTCCTTTGTTTTTGCCATGAAGAGAGGATGGTGTGGAGCGGCTGAAGCCATTTCTGTATCTGCTCAGTCTTTCCCACAAGCTACTTTAATTTGGGAGAATCTAACATTTAATATAGCACCTTTTTATCAGGGACAGGATCATTCGTCTAAAAAGGCAGGGTTGGTTTGACCTTGAACCCTAGTCTTCCTACAGCTATTAGTGAGGGAGGCTTTTGGCCCTACCCACAGCTGGTTGATGGAGTTCCTTGGGTCTATAACAGACCCCACTTTCTCTAACAGAGCCCCTAATAACCAGAATTTGGAAAAGAAAAGAGAGATCCTGGTAACAACATCCTTCAAATCATTTCTTGGAGCTCTTTCTTATTCTTTAAATTTTTATTTAGAAAGGATATAATATGTCCCAGTAATATTCTCCACAGAGAATAATCCATGCTGAGATATCTCATAAGCTTACTAGGACTTAGTAAGCTCAAGACTTCGGGAAAAAATACCAAGAACTTATAAGGGGGAAAATTAAAGCTACTCTCTGGCCTCATTCTTTCCAAAGACATAGGGAGCAATATTTTCTATGTTCTGAGGAGGAGGAAGTGGGATCCAGAGGGTTTTGTGTCTAGCCAAACAACTGTTTAAATATAAAGGCACTCACAGATACAAAATGGTCCATAGTGTTTTCAAAATATGCATTTTCTACAAACTTCTTGAAGAGCTGTCATAGGCATGGATTTCAAAAACAAATTGCACCAAACTAATCTTTTAATTCCATTTTCAACCAAGTTTTTGGAGTACCCTCATACACTGAAACATATGAGAACTTAGAGAATATAACTTTTAGGCACCCTTCTTACTATACATTCTGGAACAAAACCCGACATACTAACATGTGGAATGGAGAAGCTGCAAAGAGACTCGGTCCCAAGGCCCTCATCCAATGCCTGGATTAGGGTTCCACACGCACTAGTCTTCAGTAAATGGTGGTTAAATGAGGGAAAGAACAAGACAGACGGGCTGGACCCGGCAGCCTCACCTTCTTGGCTATACACAAGGTGCGCAGTCCTCGTTTGGCGTAGTCATCCAAGTGCTCCTGAGTTTTCTCCCTTATTAGCATCTGTTGCTCTTCTGCAGTCGCCCCATCTGAAATAATGAACAACACCCTGGTGTTCCTACCCATCCGCCCAATTACAGATGCGTTTTCAAATGCAATGGTAGTTTAATCCACAATAATATAAGACTTTTCTAGTTTTGAATCCCAAACATGTACCTATAAAAAAAATAACTCTCTGAATAAATAAATCTTTGCCTTGTTCCTTTCTCACTGGGTAAAGTTCTAAGAATTTAATATCTACACTGCTCCCTGACCATCAATAAAGATAATCACAGACTATATGGATGCTTGCTGTCATTTGTCAAGTCCTTACCCTATGCTAAGCACTTGGCAGATAGCATGTCATTACCGTCTCAAGCATTGATAATGGAGGTCCTATAACACCCACTTTATTAAAGAATCAGGCATGGAATAGTTAGATAACTTTACCAAGATACAACTAATGACAGAGTCCAGATTTGAACTTGGATAGGCATAGCCACAAAGTTATTTGCTTTCCGATAAAATCCTAGCCACCTTCCTCTTAACTCACCAAGTATGACTGATTCCTAATGATCTACTTCTTTGCCTTTATGAAACCATTGAGGGTGACTTTTTAGCCTCTGGGCTCTTCCTGTCACTGGCATCTCAGCTCTGCATGAACCTACCTGGGGACCCCCTTGAGAGCAGTTCCATGATTACAGAATCAGCACCCTTTGTGTACACCACAACTTGGTTGGAAAGTGGGTGCCGCACCACGACAGACATTCTTTTTCTCACGGAGTCGAAGGGCAGGATGTGCAGGAGCTGAAATGTTAACGATCCCAAAGCAGCAAAGTCCACCATGACCTGCTCTGGGGTCCGTGACTGCAAAGTGCATCGGTAAGCCCTGGCCGCGTACACCAAGGCTGCTTCATCTGGGCTCTCTGCCTCATAACACAGGTCGGAAGCCAGGGGCTGTCCAGGCAGGGATTCCACCTTGCCATTGGTGAGGCCTGTGTCACCGTCTTCTTCCTCCATTTCTCTGCCACAAGCTGAGTCACGGGGGCTGTGGGTGCTCTCGCTGACCTGGGAGATTTCTTCTTGAACGGGTGACGCGGTTTTCACCCGACTAAACAGAGACAGTCTGCTCACAAAGGCGTGTGGAACTCCAGAAGACGACTCTTTCCCACTGGCAAGGGATGGTGAACTGGATCTCCGGACGGACAATCTCTGGAAAAGATTTTTAATCTCTTCCAAGGACTTACTGGGCATTCCACTCAGGGAAGAGAGGCGGATCTAGGAGAGAGTTTAGGAAGGTCTCAGCAATCCAGTCAAAAGCAGCTTATGATGACTTTGAAGTCGAACGTGGAAAAAATTAGATATGAAAATAATTATCACTACCTCCAATGGCTAGCAACCTGCTTCAGACTTACAATTTGAAAGCATGAACAAAAATAAAAGCCAAAATGAAAAGAGTGTACAAAGTTGTTAATGACATTGTAAATCCCACAACCACTTAGGAAGAAATTTGACAATGGATAGTAAAGTGCTAATATTGGGCATAATGATAGCATTTTTCTGAAATAAATTATTCTAAATATAGAAAAATCATAATCTTTATTGTGTGTATTCTAACACTAACAACTTAAAAATTATAAGCAAATTAAGTGTTCAATCATAAAAATATATAGAAATATCTGGGATTTAAAAATGAAGTTTATAAAGACCATGGGTCAATAATGGAAAAGCTATGAAAAATATAATAAGAAGTAACAACACACATAGTAAAAAACTACAAGAAATTTAAGGGTTAACAAATTACTTTCTTCCTCTACTTCTCAAATTCTGTCAAAGGTTATTATGTTGACTTTTTTTTTTTTTTTTTTTAACAAAACAGACCGATAAACTAAGTAGCTTAAGGAAGAAAAGTTAACATCACATATGAATTTGAGTTTCTATTTCTATAGAACTTTTTCATATTCATGCCCCAATTTCTTTTAGATCTTAACTTTCATCTGTGATTATCAGTGATTAAACTTGGACCAATCAGTCATATCCTAAAATTTTCTCTTTCATAAATGCCCAGGGAATTAAAAAGCTTTCTCCTAAAAATGTGTAATTTTTTTGACAGTTTGAGGATGTCATACTGGTAACTTTCGAATTTATGAGCAACTCAGAAATGCAAAGAAGAGTGAAACTATCTATATTCGTCATGAATTGTGATTAGCTCCTTGTTCACGGCCTTCCTATCACTACCCCAAAATACCAAGAAGACTTGGCTCTTCTCTGCCCATGGAGGTTTTCTTTCAGGCAATAGAATAACACGTTCTTTAGGCATATGCTAATACTGTTTCTCAGTCAGGAAACAACCTAAGAAGCCTGCTTTAGAAACAGAGAGAATGGTAGGTCGAGGAACTAAAGAATATCTGGCAATTTATTCTCTAGTTACATAATCACGTTTCATGGAGCATCTTTCAAGGCAAACCTCATGAAAATACAGTTGTCTCTATCAAATGCAGCTTAATTGGAAGTAAATTATTTTTATGTTAAATATGACCACCTCTGAAGTTGCCAACAGAAAATGATCTGATGGAAAATTAAAATTTAATTGGATTGTGCTGCAAATTGAATTTTAAGTAGATGTGTGCAGAAGGGGAGATAGTTATACACAAGGAAGCCAGCACAGCAAGCAGTGAATCACCAGCCTCTAAAATAAGTTTTCCTTCTTAATTGGAAATGAACTTTCCATGGCTTCTAAGCGACAAATAGACTTTAAAAATCCATCTTTTGTGGGAACTGCAGAGTCTTAGCATATTATTAGATCTGTTGGATTTTAGGCTGAGTTAAAACTAACTCAGCTTATACTTGGAAAAGATATATTATCATTAAACATGGTAATGAATCCAATATTCTATATTCTTCTTAATGTCACAATATAACGTTGGAGATCTCAGAACTCTCAAAGGAGATTTTCATTTGGTGAGGGAATCAAAGCAAAATGAACTGTTCTTATCAGCTATTCTCTTAAAGGCTAAAAGTATAGTTGCCCTGAGCCACACTTTCAAGGTTCAAATCCTACCTCTCCCACAAATCAGTTTGTGACCTTGAGCAAACTACTTAACTTCATCTATAAAATGCAGAATAGTGGAGTGATAGTACCTGGATCACAGGGTTGCTGCAAGAATTAAACATAGTAATACCAGCAAATCACTTAGGCCATGGTAAATGCAGAACACAGAGTAAGTATTGAATGTATGTTGTATAATTGCTATTGGCTATTATTAATTATTATGATGATGATTATAACAAGACTAGCCAGATATATTTCAGCCCAACTGGAAGGTTACCTTTGTTTGAATTAGAGACCTTACCTTTTGTCGTGGTTGGTTAGGAGCAGAAACCACAACTGTGTTGCAAATAGCCAATGCAATAAAGAAGTCCATGATGTACAAGGTCTCCAGAGGTGGATTGCGGGTGGTCTCATCCAGTGGAGTAAAGAGTTGAGGTGTAATCTGACTAAACTTGTCCAAAAGTCTGGTATCTGGGACCACATCTGTTTCCTGAAGGTCCAGTAAGAAGATGTTATTAAAATCAACATGAAAAGTAATCTTATGGACCAGGGTCTAAATGAAGCATGAGATGGTGACCTTTACTTTTTTAAAGAAAACTTTTATAATAAATATAAATTTCACAAGTACTTTTGGATTATAGTGGCTTTTCCTCCTATAACCTCCCTCCCACCTACAAACTGTCCCATCTCCTACTCCCTCTCCCATCCCATTCTTAAGATTCATTTTTAATTATCTTTATATACAGAAGATCAACTTAGTATTTACTAAGATTTCAACAGACTGCACCTGCACACACAAAGTATACAGTATTGTTTGAGTAGTAGTTTTACCATTAATTCACATAGTACAACATATTAAGGACAGAGACCCTACATGTGGAGTAGGTGCACAGTGATTCCTGTTGTTGATTTAACACAGGTGAACTTTATTTTTCTAAAAAATTTTTTAAAACCCTGAAGATATTAAGTGTCAAGGGGAGTGAAAATGGAAAACAGTATATAAAAATACAAATTCAAAATCTAGAATGGATGTTATTAATGAGGGCTACCTTGATCACTGAACTAAACAAGAGCCAGGAACAATACCTTCCACTAAAATCTAGTTGAACATTTTCTCATTTGAAGTATATGGTGACAGACATATTTATTTCACCTAGAATTCTACACATTGTCATTTCATCCAATAGCAACTGATGAATACCAGCGCCTATTAAAGTGAGGATGCTATTTCAGCACATGATTATAACAAAATCTTTCTGGATCAAGTCACTGTTATTGTAAAAGCCAAATCTCCAAAATAAAAATTCTAAGTCGCTTAACAGATTTAATCAGCATTTCCCAGTACCATTCTGTAAGACATTGGTAAGGATTCTCCCCGATTTCTCATCACCAAATAGGCCCTCCTCTTAAAGATTCTTAGTACAGCTTTCCGCTAAGAAGTTTTGTTGTTGGAAAAAAGAACTCCATACTGTTTAACATAATGCCGCTCGCACTCGTGAGTACTCATTTTAACAAAGGAGTGCTGTGGTAGAAAGCTGATCGTAATCCGGTACCACAGAGGTGAATGCTTTTGAAATTCTTCAGCTGAGGCAGAAGAGGCATTATCTGCTCAGAATCCACATTTTACAAAAGCATCACTGCATTCCAGAGGAGCAGGCAAGTCAGGGGCAGTGAAGAATGAAACAGGGAGATGTGTGATCCCGGACTCAGATCATGGCTTATCCTCAGGCCCAGTATAGATTTAACAAGAAAAGCACGGGATTAAAGTTCAATGTGTGTGGACCGGCACTGTGGTGTAGTGGGTAAAGCCACCACCCATGATGCCAGCATCCCATATGGGTGCCGGTTCGAGTCTCGGCTGCTCCATTTCCCACCCAGCTCTCTGCTACAGCCTGGTAAGGCAGTAGAAGATGGCCCAGATGCTTGGGCCCCCACACCTGCTTGGGAGACCCAGAAGAAGTTCCTGGCTCCTGGCTTCAGATTGGCACAGCTCCAGCCATTGCAGCCATTTGAGAGTGAACCAGAGGATGGAAGACCTCTCTTTCTCTCTCTTGCATATATATTGCATATATATATGTGTATATATATATATACACACACACACACACATATATGAGATATATATATAAAAGACATATATACATATCTTTCTCTGCCTCTGCCTCTCTGTAACTCTGCCTTTCAAATAAATCAATAAATAAATCTTAAAAAAAGTTCAGTGTGTACAGGCTTGAGTTCAGGTCTGAGCACCACTGCACACCAGCTTACTGAACTCTGAGCTGCATTTTGTTTTCTGTACAATATTAAGATGACTTATCTGCCAAGGTTGTTGTTCAAAGTAGATGAGAGAAAAGACTGAGATGAGACCAGCACAACAGGAACCCAAGTAATTTAAGGTTCTTTTTCTTTCTTTTCTTCTCAAATGACACACCTAAGAGTTCACGCAGCTTAGGAGGCTCATAAGAGGTTAAAAAGTTCTGTATTCGGGGCCAGCTCTGTGGCTTAGTAGGTTAGGCCTCTGCCTGCAGTGCTGGCATCCTACATGGGCACCAGTTCGGGTCCTGTCTGCTCCATTTCTGATCCAGCTCCCTGCTAATGTGCCTGGGAAAGCAGCAGAGGATGTCCTAGGGCCATGGGCCTCTGCACCCACGTAGGAGACCTGGAAGAAGCTCCTGGCTCTGGTTTGGCCCAGCTCCAGCCATTGGAACCATTTAGTGAGTGAACCAGCAGATGGAAGACCTTTCTATCTCTCCCTTTCAAATAAATAAGTCTTAAAAAAAATGGTGTGAGTTTTCTTTTGCCACAAATCATTCTTAAATTTCTGTCCAAATAGATGAATCTCCACTGTCCTGATGGTTGCTTTAGCAGAGGTTTGAATGCTGTTTCATTTTGACAGCATTCAGAGACGCCCATTTCTGTGGGCTGTGAGTGAGCTGGCTTCTTTCCTCTCGAATCTCCTGCTTTCGGTGACACCGAGGTTACACCTGGGCTGACTCTCAGTCGCTCAGAGGGCAGCTCCAGCCTCAAGGACTTCCTGGCCAAAAAGCCAGCAACAGAGAGAGGTAAAGATGGAAAAAATTTTTTACTCACTGAATGTTTAGTCAATCAAAGGATGCCTGGAAACTGTTGTGTGGTAGGAGGGCAATTCCAAAAGCTCATGGAAAGTGGAATTAAGGGAAGCTTTTTTTTTTCTGCAAATAAATTTTGAAATCTATGCATAGGTTTTTCCACAATATGCATTTTCATGAAGTTTTTTTAATATCCCTTGTATTTTCATTACAGCCTATAATTACACTGTCAAGTACTGCTGTGGGCATTATTTCCAAGGCATCCTCCTCAGAATGTTAACAAGTAATAAGCAAAACACAAAGAGCTCCATACTGACGTAAGCTTAATCATTGTTTAAGTTAAACAAGCTTTTTGGTTGACTCTCGGAATATTTAACAGGCATCAGGAATCTCCAAGAAGACGCTAGTATATACAACCACTCACATTCTATTTTGTAGAGCTGTTTGTTGGCTACAGCGCATTTGGGATTGAGTTAGAGATCTTAGATGTTAATAGGGATTTAACTGTATTCATGATCCCAGCATTGGCTAATAATTGGTTTCAGGACATAATGATCAAACTACATTCAGAAGTGAATATAAGAGTAATGGATGGTGTTTTAACTTCTGGTTTTGTGACCAATGCCATTTGCTATGTTCTGAACGTTTCTCCAAAATTCCCATGTTGAAACCCTAACCCCTACGTGATGGCGTCAGGAAGTGGGATCTTTGGGGATGTGATTAAGTTAGGAGGACACAGCCCTTATGAATGAGATTACTGTCCTCATAAAATGGCCCACAGGCACTTGCTTGTTCCTTCCATCACATGCAGACATAGACAGAAGGTACCTGTTCTGTGAATAGGGAGCCGCCCTCACGGGACATGGAATTGACAGGGTCCTTATCTTGGACTCCAGATTTTCAGAAATAAGTTCCTGTTGTTTATAAGCCATAAAGTTTATGGTGATTTTGTTATAGCATCCTATATAGGTTAAGACACTTTTGATGCAAGCCAATTAATATGTCATTCAAGAGAAAGGTATTTCACATTGTGGTTAACATGCCTCTTGGGATGCCTACATCCGATATCAGAGTGCCTGGGTTTGAGTCCCAGTGCCACTTCTGATTCCAGCTTCCTATTAATGCACACCCTAGCAGGTGATGGCTTAAGAACTTAGATCCCTATTATGCATGTGGGGGATCTGGATTGCCATCTGGGCTCATGCTTTTGACCTGGCCAAGATATGAATGTTGTAGGCATTTGGGAGTGAATCAGAAGATTCATCTGTCTATTTCTACCTTTCAAATACATGCAAATTTTTTTAATTTTAAAAAACATGGTATTCAGGAAATTAAATAGTTGTATGACTAAAAGCCTATACTCTAACCATGAGGAAAAAAAAATACTAAAGCTGGCCAAAGCCACGTGTACCTGACTTGTTTGTGTACATGTGGGTCACGTTGGCAAAACTGTGCTAATAAAGTATTGTCAAAATAAATTGGAAAAATCTAGGATCTCAGGACCATAAAAGGCCCTGAGATCACAATAAAATAATACATATAAAATAAGAAAAGAATATTTAAAGAAGACCCACATTAAAATGAAGCTGCAGAAGCTGGTGTTGTGGCATAGCAGGTAGAGCCACCACCTGCAGTTCTGGCATCCCAAATGAGCACTGATTCGAATCCCGGCTGCTCCACTTCTGATTCAGCTGTCTGCTAAGGCCTGGGAAAGCAGTAGAAGAAGACCCAAGTACTTGGGTCCCTGCACCCACATGGGAGACCCAGAAGAAGCTCCTGGCTCCTGGCTTCAGATTGGCGCAGCTCCAGCCCTTGTAGCCATATGGGGAGTGAACCAGCAGATGGAAGACCTCTCTCCTTATCTCTCTCTCTCTGCCTCTCTGTAATTCTGCCTTTCGAATAATTAAATCTTAAAAAAAAAAAGCTGAGAGTGGCAGAACCCCACTTTAATTGATTATGGAAAACCACAAATAGGCAGTCAATGGCGAACATGACACTCTAGAAGGGAGATGCTGCTGACCAAGCGGCTTTAAGAGCACTCCCTCTCCTCCTCTAGTCCCACCTGTACAGGAGGTTCCTATTTCTTGCTGCCATCCCCCTCCAGTTTTAGGGGCTCACTAACTCATCCCTGCAATTCTGGATTAAGTAATATATAAAGGCCTTTTGTCGGCCCCTTCTGATTCCTAAATGTCACAGATCCAAAGGAAAAAGGCAAAAAGCCAGTAACCACATAAGCACATATTAACAACTCCTCCACTGCCCCACATTCTCCTATTGTCCTGCACATCCCAGATGCTGTGTGCACCGAATGCCTTTCCTTGCTTTTACTCTGCAAACTTCCACTCATTAATCCTAATTCAAGTTTGGCTCTTTGCATCTCTTCTTGATCCCTTCTTGCCCCATTAGAGTGGATCATACCCTTCCTATACTTTAGATTAACTACTCCATCTTTAATACCGGATTACAATTATTCACCTGTTTGTCTGACTCCTCTCTGCAGAACAGAACTGAAAGCTGGGGACTATGGCCCAGCTATCTACCACTGTCCACTAGGACACTATGACTTCCACTAACGAGTTTATTTGTCTTGTAAGTATAGTTTATCTATGGTTCTAGATACTCCTCAAGGAAAACAGGGCTTCACAGGGCAGGCAGGATTAGTTGAAACTCACATTCTACTTGAAGGATATGATTGATCCAAACTATCTCATAATAAAAAATAATCAGATGCTTCTAGATTGAGACATGCAAAGATTAGGGTGAAATGCGTTGGACTGAGTGGCAGAAAAGGCTTCATGGAGGATGGGACATCTAAGCCAAGATCTCCAGGACAGGAGGGAGACAGTCACAGAAGCACCTAAGAGAAGAGCATCCCAGGTGGAATGAACAACATGCTGCTGAATGAAACTCCAGAGGATTCAAGAAGCAAAAACACATTAACTTGCAGAGAGAAGGCTTCCATTTCTTTTCTTTTTTTTTTTTTTTAATTTGAAAGGCAGAGTTTCAGAGACAGACAGAAAAATCAGAGTCAGAGATACAGATCTTCCATCTGTTGGTTCGCTGCCCAAATGGCCTCAATGGCTGAAACTGGGTCAATACAAAGCCAGGAGCTTCCTCTAAGTTTCCTATGTGGGTGCAAGGGCCCAAGCACTTGTGCCATCTCCTGCTGCATTCCCAGGCACATTAGCAAGGAGGTGAATCAGAAGTGTAACGGCTGGGACACGAACTGGCACCCATATGGGATTCCAGCTCTGCAGGCAGCAGCCTTACCTGCTACGCCACAGCGCTGACCCCGAAGGCTTCTATTTCTATAATAGGTACTATGGATATAGGAGTCATGGGCCTCCATGACATCCTAACTTCCCAAGCCTGGCATGTCCTTGCTGGGAACTCAACTAGGAGCCTCACTCATTCTCTGGCTGCACGCTTGCCTCCTATGAAGGGGACCACCTTACAGCCTTCTACTTGCAGACATCAGTGTGATCTCAAGCCGCTGTTCTCTCCCTGGGCTTGATGGATGGGGTTTCAGCATCACATACATAATTTTTACAGTTGTGCCTTTGTCATATCAAATATCATGCAACTTTCTCAAAATAACCTTTAGCCTCCACAAAGGAAAAAATCAACTTGTCTACACCAAGAGTGAGAAACGATATTTGCAAAATGCAAGAGGAGAACCAAAGCCCCCAAACATCTGTATAATCAGAATGACACATGTCTGTGGTACAGGGAAAGTGAACACAAGACAGACAGAGTGGAAGTGCTAAAGCCTGTTAGGCAGCTTGGCTCAACAACTTTCAGGATGTTTTACTGAGAATGGATGTGTCAGACCCTGGGCTTAATGTTGAAGAGTCAAGATGAGTAAGGTTTGTTCTAAAGGAGCTAACTGCACAATGTCAGAGGCAGAAATAAGGCCAATGTTGTATGGACCCATGGAGAGAACGTGTAAACAGAGCTCGGAAGCTGAGCAAAAAGAACTTGGAAAGTCTTCAGAGTCGGCAGTAAAGGTAGTTCTTAAAAAAATAAGTATTTCATCCAATTCGGTAAACAGAGGTAGGATACAAAGGTAGAATATATATTTAGGCAGGCAAAATGGTATAAAAGAACAAAGACTTTAAAAAAAAATCATTGTTTACTCCAAAAAGAGGGTGGGGCTTGATTAAGAAATGGGGAGGGAGGGTACGCCACCAATTCACCTGATTGCCAGTAACATGTTATTTCCAACTAAACATGAGTGGACATGTACTTACAGACATGTACCTACTTCCTGATGGGTGGAGAATATAAAAAGTGAAAGCGTAGCATAGAAGGATACATGTATCTACTTCTGATACAGCCTTAGAATGAGTACTGAGAAGGCACTCTATCTCTTTTTTCAAAAGTTAAAGAAAAATTAAGTCTGGGTGTATTGGAACAGTTTGACAAATGGCAAAGATGTAATGTAACAGGTTTTATATCCTCAGTGCCATGGTAATGAGTTGGACTAAAATGATCATTCCAGTTCTGCAGTTGTTGCTGGCAACATTGAAGAGATTCAAGCAATTTCCCTCGAGGCCTTCCAGGCATAAATGACACTCATGGGGTCTATTCATACCACATGTCTGCTATGAAAATCATATAATAAATCCACTATAGAAACACAAGGTTCCCTAAAGCCAATTTATTCTTGTTATGTCACCTATTTTGGAGGTGTTACTAGTCTCTTGGTGGCAGAATCCTCATCTTGGCAAACCATGAGAGTTAATGAAGTGTGAAAGGCAGAGAAAGAAGTTGACATTTTATAAAAGTAATTTTAATTCTAGTACAACTTTTGATTTCTGATTCTTCTCACAAAGAATTCCCCTCTTCTCTGTCTACTCCATAATCCCTTATGTTGTTTGTAGTAAAACAGGTTGGTTTGTTAATGGATATGACCAGACAGTTGCTAACACTTCACATGGGGATTCCAGGACACACCGTGTTTTGGTTCTGAAATGGAAATATTAGAAGAGGCCCTTCTGGAGTAAAGGAATAGAGAAGACAACATAGGTTGGGTGGATTGGAGGGAAGATGACAGAGTCAACAAGGCCGCTGAGAGCACCATTTCCCTGTCAGACAAATCTACCCATGTAGGACATAACTCTGGCAAACGCTGCTCGTTCTGAGAGTGAGCCACGATCCTTAAACCAAGGCAGCTTTTCTCAGGTTTAGCTTGACCAGAAATACCACATTTCCTTTTTTTTGAGAAAGCTGTTACACTATCGCTCAGCACCAAATTTTATCAAACTTAAGGAAGCTGTGATACTGTGGCTCCTACTTGTAATTAGTGTGTCAATCATGCTGGACTGCAGTTGGGCAGTCTCCTTGGTAGAAAGGACAAGTGCTTCACTCTGTCATACAGTACGGATGGACCAGATTCTAGTCATGCATTCACACTTACAATGGGGCTACTGAAAGCAGCCTGTCTGGAATGAGGCATTTCACTGTCTCCTTCTCGGCTTCCTAGAGCACAAGAGCTTCCGGCAAGATGATTGGAGGGTTTGTTTCCCAAAGGCCCATTATGAGCTGTCCTGCAGCTGTGGGCTCTCTTTTTCACCATATTGCTGAGGGAGTTGCTGAGGTTGTCTGTGAAATCTTCATCTTCAGAGATGGCTTCCTGGTAAGACTCTAATCTCTTGGCTGAGGAAGAAAAATCACACCGGGTTACCACCTGAGAAGAGCCACTTGCGATCTGAGTTAGATGGCTACGGACACAGTTGTTTCACATCATCTTGCCTTTCAAGCCTGGTCTCCAACTCCTGCACCCCCTCCCTGCCCCACTCAGTTAATGAACTTACCTTGTACCTCATGGAGAAAAGTAGAAGCCATCAGCCATGAACTACCTTCTTTTTCTGTCATCAAATCTGTCCTCCATCTGTATCTGTATTCATGACTCTGCTTTTCCTCTTACTACTATGAATAAAGCACCTATTTTGTTTCAAAGGCCAAATCCTCCACTTGTGATCTGGATCCCACCCTCTGGATTCCTCTTTCATTTGCAGCAGTCTCTCCTCAACAAATTTCATGACTTTCTGTCCCCATCTGTCCAGTGACATTGCTCTTGTTATAGTCACACATGTGTTTTCTGCTTTCAAATCTGATGATTACGTCTTCTCCTATCATAGGTGAATGTTCAATAATACTCAGAAGAGCTGACCATTCTTTCTTCCTTGACATGACTCTTTTGGTTTCTCTGACCCTACATTTTTTAAAAATTTTTTAAAAGATTTATTTATTTGAAAGACAGAGTTACAGAGAGAAAGGAGAGGCAGAGAGAGAGAGAGAGGTCTTCCATCCTCTGATTCACTCCCCAGATGGCTGCAATGGCTAGAGCTGTGCTGATCCGAAGCCAGGAGCCTTCTCCAAGTCTTCAACGTGGGTGCAGGGGCCCAAGGGCTTAGAGCCATCCTGCATTGCTATCCCAGGCCATGGCAGAGAGCTGGATTGGAAGAGGAGCAGCCGGGACCAGAACCTGTGCCCATATGGGATGTCAGTGCTTCAGGCCAGGGTGTTAACCCACTGCGCCACAGCACCGGCCCCATCTCTGGCCCTACATTTAACCCATTTTTCCCTTCTACTTCATTGACTGTCCCTTTTTAGTTCCTCATGCTATCCCTTAGTGGCAGGTGCTCCTTCCCTTTTCCATCTATGCATTCTTCCTTCGTGAGTCCCATCTTTGAAATACAAACTCTGTGTACATTACCTATAAACCTATACCTCCAACTATGGCCGATCATTGAAATCCAGACTCATGTAAGTAACCCTCTTCTTGATACCTCCACTTGGATATCTGCAAGGCTCTTCCAGCACACATCACACCCTTACCTCCCTCAAGTCTCTTACCATGTCCCCTTGCCCCTTTGCAATCTATTCCTCAAATAATAGCTAAAGTGATCTTCCTAAAAGATAAAATAGGATATTTTCCTGTACGGAACTTTCCAGGGTTTTCACAAATCAATCAGAAGAAAATCTTAACTACTTATTCCGGCTTGCACAATTCCAGTTGGTCGGAACAGAGCTCCCTTCCCTTATTATCCTTCCTTCTCCCATTCCCTCTGAAATTCACTCTGGGGACCTCCTGTTTTTATTTTGAAAACTGACAAGCTCACTCCAATAAGGGCCTTCGTGCTACTTCCAATGTCTCACTGGGAAGCTTTCGTCTCTGAACTTCAAGACTATATAAATCAGAATTAGGCTTTAATGTTCTACTTAGGTCTTGCTGAACCATCCAATCTAAAGCAGTCACCCAATCAATCTCTATCTTACCACTATATTGCAACTCTCTGCAAAGTACATATAACTAGTTATTATTCCTGTGACTACTATCTTCATAGAAGCTCTATGAGAGCAGGAGCCTTGTCTGTTATTCTATCAAGGTCTGAAATAGAGTAGACAGTCAAATAGGTGCTTGTTGGATTGCTTTCTGTCTCCAAGTCTACCTATGAACAAAGTACGATGTTAGGAAAGTTGTTTTATAAAATGAAGAATGTTTTCACATTATTATGACAATTTTTGTCTTTTTTTTTAAGGATAAGATGAGGCTAAAAGATATGGTAAACCTTAGGCCTAAGGTCAGCTGCTCAAGAGAATAGTTGGATTTCAGCCAATCATTTGCCCTTTCATGGCCTCTGTTTTCAGAATGAGACATTGCAGAATGAACAATTTGGGCTCAATGATTTCAACATCTTTTTCAGTTCTGCAAGTCACATAGTATTCTCTACGTACAATACAGAATGTTTTCTTATATGACCTTTCAGTTTCAAAAACCAGTCTAAACACTGTGTCCCAAAGATTCTGACCTCCACAATTCTCACCTGAACCCTTGCTTGGAATATCCCTTCTTGGCCTGTTTTCAAAAATCTGGAACATCTTTAAAGGCTTGGTTCAAATGCCAGCTCCCCAAGGAAGGCTTCTGTAACTGTACCAGTTCTCCTCCATACCTCTCATTTGGACATTTATAACTTCCATATGCCAAAATTAATAGGTACTAGGCATTTTCCTCATTTAATCATTACAACAGTGTTTTCAGTAGGTACTGTTAACGTTTTCACTGTAGCAATAAATGGAAGTTATTTGCCTGGTTTCACAAAGTTGTCCTAAAAACCAATTTTATTAGCCTCCAAACGCAGTCCCCTGAATCCTCATCTATACTACATATAAGGATAGCCAAATGCACTAATAGGGTGTATTCTAACAATTTACAGATTCAATACAATATTAATCAAAATACCAACGACATTCTTCCAGACATAGAAAAAAAGCTGAAATTCATATGGAAAGACAGGAGACCCCGAATAACTCGAGCAATCTTATACAACAAAAACAAAGCCAAGGGTCGATGCAGTGGTGTAGCGGGTAAAGCCGGTGCCTGCAGTGCCGGCATCCTATATGGACACAGCTGCTCTACTTCCCATCCAACTCTCTGCTATGGCCTGGGAAAGCAGTAGAAGATGACCCAAGTCCTTGGGCCCCTGCACCTTCATGGGAGATCCAGAAGAAGCTCCTGGCTCCTGGCTTTGGATTGGCCCAGCTCCAGCCATTGTGGCCAATTGGGGAGTGAACCAGCAGATGGAAGACCTTTCTCTCTCTCTGACGCTCTTTCTCTGTGTAACTCTTTCAAATAAATAAATCTTAAAAAGAAAAAAAAAGCCAGAGGCATCATAATACCAGATTTCAAGATATACTACAGGGCAGTTATAATCAAGAGCCTGGTACTGGTACAAAAACAAATGCATAGACCAATGGAACAGAATAGAAATGCCAGAGGCCGGTGCAGTGGCTCAATAGGCTAATCCTCCACCTTGCGGCGCCGGCACACCGGGTTCTAGTCCCGGTTGGGGCGCCGGATTCTGTCCCGGTTGCCCCTCTTCCAGGCCAGCTCTCTGCTATGGCCAGGAAGTGCAGTGGAGGATGGCCCAGGTGCTTGGGCCCTGCACCCCATGGGAGACCAGGAAAAGCACCTGGATCCTGGCTCCTGCCATTGGATCAGCGCGGTGCACCGGCTGCAGCGGCGGCCATTAGAGGGTGAACCAACGGCAAAGGAAGACCTTTCTCTCTCTGTCTCTCTCTCACTGTCCACTCTGCCTGTCAAAAAAAAAAAAAAAAAAAAAAGAAATGCCAGAAATTAACCCATGAATCAACAACCAAGTTATTTTTGACAAAGGAGCCAAAATCAATCCCTGGAGCAAGAACAGTCTTTTCAACAAATGGTTCTGGGAAAACTGGGTCTCTGAAGTATGAAGCAAGATCCCTACCTTCCACCTCACACAAAAATCCACCTAAATCCATGACCCAATGCCATCAAATTATTAGAAAACATGGGGGAAACCTTGCAAGACATTGGCATGGGTGAAGAGTTCTTAGAAAATATCCCAGAGGCACAGGCAATGAAATCCAAAACTGACAAATGGGATTACATCAAATGGAGAAGCTTCTGCACTGAAAAAGCTCAGCAAAGTGAAGAGGCAACCGACAGAATGGGAGAAATTATTTGCAAACTATGCAACTGATAAAGGATTAATAGCCAGAATATATAAAGAGCTCAAAAACTCAACAATAACAAAACAAGTCAGTTAAAAAATGGGCAAAGGGCCTAAACAGGCATTTTTCAAAAGAGGAAATCCAAATGGCCAACAGACACATGAAACAATGCTCAGGATCACTAGATGTCAAGAAAATGCAGATCAAAACCACAATAAGGTTCCACCTCACCCCAGTTAGAATGGCTTTCGTACAGAAATCAACAAACAACAAATGCTGGCAAAGATGTGGGGAAAAAGGAAACCTAAGCCACTGTTAGTGGGAATGTAAACTGGTATAGCCTCTGTGGAATACACTATGGAGATACCTCAGAAATCTGAATACAGACCTACCATATGACCCAGCCATCCCACTCCTGGGAATTTACCCAAGGGAAATGAAATCATCATATCAAATCAGCATTATCTGTACCCCAGTGTTTATAATAGTTCAATTCACAATAGCAAAAAGATATGGAATCAACCCAAATGTTCATCAACTGAAGACTGGATAAAGAAATTATGGTATATGTACACCATGGAATACTACACAGCAGAAAAAAATGAAATTCTGTCATTTGCAACAAAATGGATGCAACTAGAAAACATTATACTTAGTGAAATAAGCCAGTCCTAAAATGAAATGTACCTTATGTTCTCCCTGATCTGTAGCAGATCAGGTGCTAACAGAGCACCTAAAAAGAAATCTATAGAAGTGAAATTGACATTTTGAGATGCAAAGTCTTTGAACAGCCCTTGTTGCAACTGTTGAGGGACAGCTTTTTTTTTTTTTTCATACTATTTGTTGAACTCTTTACTTACTATGGAGTTAATCTTATATGTATAAAGTTCATTGAAAATATATCTTGGTAAAAAATAAGGATGGGAATAGGAGAGGGAAGAGGTAGGAAGGAGGGAGTGCAGGTAGGGTGGGAAGAATCACTATGTTCCTACAGTTATATTTTTGAAATGCATGAAGTTTGTATACCTTAAATAAAAGGTTTCTGGGTAAAAAAATAATCAGCCTCCTCTCTTTGATTTCAATGAGTCCATGTCCTATAGTTAATAAATATTTGTTAAAAGAAAAAGTAAGATATGGGGATAAAATATCCCTAAGATCGAGGGAAAGTTGTGGGATAAAGACTTAACATTTATAGAGGTCTTCCTTTTATTAAGCATCTGGCAAGGTTGTCTGTGTGTGTGTCTGTGTGTATGTGTATATATATATTTTGAATTAAAATAATGAGTAGTAATACCACTGTTGTATTCTTCAGCTGTAGGGACTAAGACTCAAAGAGATTAAGTATTTTAACCATGGCTAAATAGCAACCTGGAGGTAGAGCTGGGATTTGAATTTAGGTCTTCCTGATTCCAGAACCAGTTTGTATACCAAGTAATAGCTCCTTGGCGATGTTGTATGTGGAATAGGTTGGCTCAGAAATTCTCAACACAAAGTGACTTTGTATACCAGAGGAATTCTGGCACAGCTGTAGACAATTTGGTTATTATAACTTGGGGTGGGATGCTATTGGCATTCAGTGGACAGAGGCTAAAGACATTTCTAAACATCATATAATGCACAGGACAGCTCCACATGACAAAATATCAAAATATCAGTAATGCAAAGTTGATAATCCTTGTGTAGCACTAGAAATTTATTGAGATGCAATACTATTTTAAAAATACATAGGGTACTTCAAAATCCATATGAACATGAGGGCTATGCCTCATGATCACAGCCATCACTGGGGAAATCAGACATCATGCAACTATGTGATTAATAACATGCTAAGTAGCTCAAATATTATTGTATAACAGACTTCTCAATAAGTAGAACTGTTAAGAGTAGAATAAAAAAGATATGGAGTGATTTCACCTTTAATTGTTTGATTCAAAGCTATGAGAAAAAAAGACCAATAAAATTACAATGCAATTCAAAAAAACAAAGTTACTGGAGCTATATGTCCAGGCCCAGAGAAAATTCTACAAAAATTGGATATGAGAAGCAAAGGTTTATTACCACATTGAGAAGTAAAATGTATCCAAAGTGTTATAAAGACTTCTAATACTTCTCTTAAAGTAGGTTGTAATTAGTTCCACAAATGCCTCAAAGTGAGTCAGGAATTCTGCCTTCTGACTCATAAGAGAAAACGTAGAAAGTCTGTAATCCTTCACTTTTTCCAAGGGAAGATACTGGATTAGGTTTAAATTACTCAATTTCTCCTCCTGATTTAATTCCTCATTTGTCTTCTCTATTCATTTTCCTCTTCAAGTACCCAATAAACTATTTATGACTGGTCACTTGAGTTGACTTAATATTCAAAAGAAGTAGACGTGTGTCCGTGAAACAGGAAGTTCATCACACTTTTCAGTGTGCCCTCCAAAGGGTTGAAACCAAGGGTGAACAGCACACTCTGCTGAGCTTTTTCAACTGTATCGTATATACATCCTCCAGCAAGTCTTTCACTGTGAACTAATCTCCCAAACATTGCCAGCATTCCAACTTTCACCTGCTAGTGAACAACCCACTCAGCTACGCTTCTTCTATCCATAGCATTCAGATGTCACTAACAAGCAAACCTCTTGTTCTAAACTAATTCCTCATACATGTCCAGTATTCTAAAAATGTCCAAATCTTGACTGATTGATGCCACACTTTAATCAGTGCCAAATTCCACCAGCAAAATTGAGTGCTTGGAAATCAAAATATGCAATAAGAGCACCAACTTTAACCTTGCAACAATTGATATGATCATTCTATGTTTAAATGTCTGCCTCCCACATCAGACTATGAGTTCCTTAAGAGACAGGGCTATTTCTTATTAAAATAACAGCAGCTAGTATCACAACTTCTTTCTGTGTCATGTTCTGTTCTATGTGCCTTTACATGAATTATCTTCTCTCATCCATTTAATCATCCAAATATGTAGATACATTCTATGATCCTTTTTATTGGGGCACAAAGAAGTTAGATAACTTGGGGCTGGCGCTGTGGCACAGCACGTTAAAGCCCTGGCCTGAAGCGCCGGCATCCCATATGGGTGCCGGTTCCAGTCCCAGCTGCTCCTTTTCCCATCCAGCTCTTTGCTATGGCCTGAGATAGCAGTGGAAGATGGCTCAAGTCCTTGGGCCCCTGCACCCATGTGGGAGACCTGGAGGAAGCTCCTGGCTCCTGGATTTGGATTG
The DNA here is from genome assembly GCF_051225735.1 of Oryctolagus cuniculus. NCBI lineage: Eukaryota > Metazoa > Chordata > Mammalia > Lagomorpha > Leporidae > Oryctolagus > Oryctolagus cuniculus. The sequence goes on along the minus strand of NC_142868.1, from coordinate 40,849,316 downwards.
GTGCATTTCCGGCCGTTGCGGCCATCTGGGGAGTGAATTAGCGGTAGGAAGACCTCTCTCAGTGTCTTTAACTCTCTCTGTAACTCTTTCAAATAAATAAAATAAAATCTTAAAAAAAAAAGAAGTTAGATAACTTGCTAGGGGGTCTCACAGCTTGTAGGTAGTGGAAATCAGATTCAGATTGAAGAGGTCTGATTACAAGTTTTTTGGAAAGTACTCAATGCTGCTTCCATGTATTTCAGATTCACAAAAATGCATCAGATACTCTATAGATTAAGGGACTACAAACTGAGAAACATCCTGAAATCATACCCCTCAAAACTGTTAAGATAATCAAGAAAGAAAAAAGGTCTGAGAAATCACTAAGTTTAGAGAAGTATAAATGATGACTGATATATGGTATCTTGGATGTGACCCTATAACAGAAAAAGAATGTTCCGTAAAAATAACAAGGTAATTCTAATAAAGTATGGATTTCAGTTGATTATGTATTAATATCGGTTCATTACTTTTCACATACGTATCATGATGGCCATTAACAACAGGAGAATCATTTATGTACACTGGAATCCTCTATGACAGCTTTCTAGTTTTTCTGTTAAGTCTAAAGCATTTCCAAAATAAAGTTTATTTTTAAAAACAGGTGTTCCCTTTCCGCTGTCATATGACACGGTGCTTAAAAAATAACATGCATTCTAATTGCCTGGGAGCTCTGTAAAATGCGGACCTCATTTGAAGCTCTGAACAGAGACCTGAGATTGTGCATTTCCAATATGCGCCCTGGCGTTGCTGACGGACCACACTTTAAGCTGCAATACTTTAAAACGTGGAACGGCGCTGTCAGACATGCTCGGCTTCACAGCGCATATGCAAGGGGTTATTTTCAAGCAGCAATATTCTCCTGAAAGTATCTCCTAGCCAACAGTTTCACTAGAAACCCTGAAGGAATGGCCATTAAAACAGATACATTGTAAAACAGTTTTCATTTCAGTGAAAATAAATGTCATTGGGTTTAGTTATAGAAAGAATTGGTCCAGACCATTACCCCACCCCCACTGAGTGTGTGTGTGCCCATGTGCATAGGCTTGGTTTTAAACCACAGGAATAAAAAAAATACCAGAAGCTCTGTATGTGTCTATGCTTAGGCAAAGGCCACACTTTTGAGAGGAAGCACAACAATCTACGATTCCCAAAGAGGTATCTTATCAATTACAGTTCAGCATTTGATTCCTTATCATTGGTGTCTTCTTGCATGAGAGGCATGGAAGAGAATTACTCACTTGGATAGGAACGTGTATGTTCAGGGACTAGGGTGGAAGAAGGCTCTTGTTTACTTTTTAAAATATTATTAAAAAAATTAAATTACATAAAAACAAAAACATGCAACACTTCCCATCATATATTTTAAGAAGCATTTATTCTTGAAAATAGGGATTTGTGGTCAAAATATTCTGGAAATCACTAACCTCATAAACGTTATACACAGGTTTATTTATAGTGTTGCTTATCTCATCAAATGACCATTGACTACCTAAACTAATGGTGGATTAGTGACATAAATTATGGAAATTCTTAAAATGCAATACAACAAAACCAAAACTAACCAGAAAAAAAAGAGAGAAGACCCAAATCAATAAAATCAGAGATGAAAAAGCAAATGTAACAGACACCACAGAAATAAAAAGAATCATCAGGAATTACTACAAAAGAGCTGTATGCCAAAAAATTGAGAAACCTATATGAAATGGATAGATTCCTGGACACATACAATCTACCAAAATTGAGTCCTGAAGACACAGAAAACCTAAACAGACCAGTAACAAAGACAGAAATTGAATCAGTAATAAGCACCCTCCCCATAAAGAAAAGCTCAGGGCCAGATGGCTTCACTGTTGAATTCTACCAAATTTTTAAAGAACTAATTTCAATTCCTTTCAAACTATTCATAAGAGATAAGGAGAGAATCCTCTCAAACTCCATCTATGAGGCCAGCATTACCTTAATTCCAAAACAAGAACAAGATATACGAAAAAGTACAAATATCCTTGGACACAGATGCAAAAATCCTCAGCAAACTACTACTAGATAATTGAATCCAACAACACATCAAAAAGATCAAACTGGACCAAGTGAGATTTATACCTGGAGTGTAGGGATGGTTCAACATACACAATGAAATAACCATGATACATTACCTTAACAAACTGAAGAACAAAAATCATGATTAGCTCAATGATGCTTCCATGATAAAACCTAGAACAAATCTAAAAGGAACATACCTCAACACGATCAAGGCAATATAGGACACAACTACTGTCACCATCATATTGAATGGGGAAAAGACGGACACATTTCCACTTAGATCCAAAGCAAGACAAGGATGCCCACTCTCACCAATACTAGTGAATATAGTTCTGGAAGTTATAGCCAGAGTCATTAGATAAGAAAAAGAAATCAAAGAGATACAAATTGGAAAGGAGGAAGTCAAATTATCCCTGTTTACAGATGTTGTGATCCTATACAAAGGAGAACCAAAAGACTCAACTTACTGGAATTCATGAGTTAGCAAAGTTGCAGGATGTAAAATCAACACACAAAAATCAACAATCACAATGCCATTGCTGAGAAAGAACTTGTAAGATCAGTCATATTCACAATAGCTACAAAAATAAATAACTTGGGATAAATTTAACCAAAGATATGAAACATCAATACAATAAAAATTATAAAACATTATGAAATAGAAGAAAAAAAAAACAAAAAAATCTTCCATTTTCATGGATTGGAAGAATATCAATAAAATGTCCATACTACCCAATGCAATTTACAGATTCAATACAATCTCAACCAAAATACCATGGATATTATTCTCAGATCTAGAAAACAACCCTAAAATTCATACAGAAATACAAGAGACCCAGAATAGCCAAGGAAATATTAAATAATAAATCAAATAAATAAATAATCAAATAAATTAAATAAATAAATAATAAATCATGATAACAGATTTCAAGACATATGACAGGGCAGTTATAATCAAAAAAGCCTGGTACTGGCACAAATATAGACATTTAGATGAATGGAACAGATTAAAGATCCCAGAAATTAATCCATACATCTATAACCAATTAATCTTTGACAAATGAGCTAAAACCAATCTCTAAAGAAAGGACAGTCTCTTCAACAAAATGGTGCCGGGAAAATTGGTTTCCATGGGCAGAATTATGAAATATGAAGTCCCTTTTTAACACCCTATACAAAAATCAATTCACTATGGATCAAGGATCTAAACCTAGGACCTGAAACCATCAAATTACTAGAGGAAAACATAGGGGAAGAGCTGCAAGACATTGGCATGGGCAGGGACTTCTTAGATAAGACCCAGAAGCATAGGCAATAAAGGCAAAAATAGACAAATTGGATTACATCAACATAGAAGCTTCTGCACAGCAAAGGAAACAACAAAGCGAAGAGGCTACTGACAGAATGGGAAAAAATGTTTGCAAACTATACATCACATCTGATAAAGGATGTGGTGCAGCAGCTTTAACGCCCTAACCTGAAGTGCAGCATCCCATATGGGTGCCAATTCGAGACCCGGCTGCTCCACTTCCAATTCAGCTCTCTGCTATGGCCTGAGAAAGCAGTAGAAGATGGCCCAAGTCCTTCAGCCCCTGCACCCACGTGGGAGACCTGGAAGAAGCTCCTGGCTCCTGGTTTCAGACTGACACAGCTCCAGCCGTTGCAGCCAATAACTGGGGAGTGAACCAGCAAGACCTATCTCTCTCTCTCTCCTCTCTCTCTCTCTGTGTGTGTGTATGTGTGTGTGTATGTAACTCTGACTTTCAAATAAATAAATCTTTTTTTTTTTTAAAAAAAAGCATAACTTCATTCCATTAGAGTTAAAGGGAAAGCAGGCATTTTTATCTGGGTTGTTGGAATGGATATTAGCAAGGTATTTTGGAAGTAAAGTGTATCTTTTAAAAACAATAGGGGCCGACGCTGTGGTGTAGCAGGGTAAACCTACACCCATGGCACCAGCATCCCACATCGGTGCCGGTTCGAGTATTGGCTGTTCCACTTCCAATGTAGCTCCCTGCTAATGGTCTGAGAAAACAGTGGAAGATAGCCCAAGTACTTGGGCCCCTGCAGCCATGTGGGAGACCTGGAAGAAGCTCCTGGTTCCTGGCTTTGAATCGGCCCACTTCTGGCCATTGTAGCCAAATGGGGAGTGAACCAGAGAATGGAGGACCTCTCTGTGTCTCCCTCTAACACTGCCTCTCAAACAAATAAATTAAAAAAAAAAAAAAAACAACATACAAATGTATATTACAAAGATGCACATTACATGATGAATTTTATTTATCTGTCATAATTTTTATCTTCTTGGCCTTATGTTTAAGCTACATGAGATCAGGGGCAACATATTAGGAACTCCCAAAAGATCTGTTGAATAAGAGATGTAACGTCAAACTAAGTGTTCACCACTAAGCAGAACAATGCTTGACTATATATTTATGTAATGAAGGTGTGTTTATCTTAATTTATGAGCGGACAAAAAAATCATGAAATGTTGGGTAAAAGAAACAAATTGCAAAAAGTATTAGAACGTTTTCTAACTTACAAAAGAGATATCTTGTAAAGACATGTTTATATACAGAGAAATGCGCATTAAGAAATGGATGGTTGTATATTTCACTAAATTATTCATGGTGGTAATATAGCAAGAGCAAGGCATTTGACTTGTTCATGTCTCTGAATTATCTTCATGGGAACAAATCACTTTCATAAATAAAAAAGTTAATGAAGTTCAACTTTTTAAAGAAAACTTGAAATTATAAATTTACATCCTTAGAGCCAAAAATTCAGTTCATCTTATTTATTCTTTTTTTTTTTTTTTTTTTTTTTTTTTTGACAGGCAGAGTGGACAGTGAGAGAGAGAGACAGAGAGAGAAAGGTCTTCCTTTGCCGCTGGTTCACCCTCCAATGGCCGCCGCTGCAGCCGGCGCACCGCGCTGATCCTGGCAGGAGCCAGGAGCCAGGTGCTTTTCCTGGTCTCCCATGGGGTGCAGGGCCCAAGCACCTGGGCCATCCTCCACTGCACTCCCTGGCCATAGCAGAGAGCTGGCCTGGAAGAGGGGCAACCGGGACAGAATCCGGCGCCCCGACCGGGACTAGAACCCGGTGTGCTGGCGCCGCAAGGTGGAGGATTAGCCTATTGAGCCACGGCGCCGGCTTCATCTTATTTATTCTTAAACTAATTATGCTTGCATCAGTGGATTCAGTGGGGCCAGATGATAGGAATACGAGTCCTTTGCAATTATTTTCAAAATATTTTTCAGGGAGATGGTCCATAGTTTCATTAGAGTCTCTAAAGTATCTATAATACAATATCATTGTCACCCCCACCAATCCCTACCTTCTAGCTCTACTAGTAATTTATTGTTAAAGAAAGTATGGCAGTAGACTCCTTGGCTTCGATACACCAACTCTGAAGGGACAACAGTGAAACTTGAACTCCATTTGAATGAGTTAAGTGAATAATGCATAAGTGAACCTAGAGGATGGTAGACTTTGGTCTCTCAAATAAACTAATAGTTAGATCTGTAATTGATGCACAGTTATTCTTAAGTGTTGAAAATTAACTGAAATGTGATCCCTGTTGAACATGGTGGTGGGAATGGGAGAGGGAAGAGATGTATAATTTGGGACATGCTCAGGCTGACTTGCCCCAAGTGGTGGAGTTGGAAGCATACCAGGGGATTCCAATTCAATCCCATCGAGGTGGCATGTACCAATGCCATCTCACTGTTCCAGGTGATCAGTTTCAGTTCACAGTTGGTCATGGTGAAGGGACTGGGAGTCAAAGGGAACACATAGACAAGTCTAGTACCTGCTAACGCTAACCGATGGAGTAAATAAAGGGGAGAGTGATCCAACATGGGAAGTGAGATACTCAACAGACTCATAGAATGGCAGATGTCCTAAATAGCACTCTGGCCTCAGAATCAGCCCTAAAGGCATTCGGAGCTGGCTGAAAAGCTCATGAGAGTATTTCAGGCATGGAAAGCCAAGACACTCTGGCAAAAGATCTCTGCGAGTGAGATCCCAGTGGAAAGAACAGGTCATCAAAGAAGGAGGTACCTTTCTCTGAAGGGAGGAGAGAACCTCCACTTTGACTATGACCTTGTCTAAACAAGATAAGAGTCGGAGAACTCAGAGGGCTTCCATAGCCTTGGAAACTCATGACTGGAGCATAGGGAGATTACTGATGCCATAGACAGGAGTGTCAATTGGTAAAGTCAACAACAGGAGTCACTGTGCACTTACTCCTCATGTAGGATCTCTATCCTTAATGTGCTGTACATTGAGATTTAATGCTATAACGAGTACTCAAACAATATATTTCACTTTGTGTTTCTATGGGGGTGCAAACTGTTGAAATCCTTACTTAATGCATACTAAACTGATCCTCTGTAAAAAAAAAAAAAAAAAAAAGAAAGAAAGAAAAAAAAAAAAAAGAAATTATCAATTCCCAACTTGACTCTCACTGGGATTAAACATGACAATAGGTCTGCTCTGATTTCATCATCATTTAAAAAAATCATCTATTATTTTTCACTTTATGTTTCTGTGTGGGAGCAAACTGTTGAAATCCATACTTAATGTATACTAAGCTGATCTTCTGTATATTAAGATAATCGAAAATGAATCATGATGTGAATGGAAGGGGAGAGGGAGTGGGAAAGGGGAGGGTTGTGGGTGGGAGGGACGGTATGGGGGGGAAGCCATTGTAATCCATAAGTCGTACTTTGGAAAATTATATGCATTAAATAAAAGTTTATAAAAAAAAAAAAAAAAAAAAAAAAAAAATTAACTAATAGTTTGAGTACCAACTGCTTAAATGTATAACTATTATGTCACAATTATCAGACATATAAGTGATTGCAAAAGAAAAACATAAACCACAAAAAATACCAGTGTTAATGTTGGCTCTTGTAGGAACCCAGCACTCACCATTTTCTTCATGGCAATAATCAAATCCTGCCACACTACATCTTCGAAAAACCATCTTATTCTCAGTGAGGGTTCCAGTCTTATCAGAAAAAAGGTATTGAATCTGTCCAAGATCCTCGGTGATGTTCAGGGCCCGGCACTGAACAGTAGAATCCATTTTCTCATTATAGAAATCCACATCACTTTGAATAAAATATATTTGCCCAAGTTTCACGATTTCAATGGAAACATACAGAGAAATGGGAATCAAGACCTAAGAAAAACCAATTTGTAAAATGTTAAAATAGGTTATAGAAAGAATGAGAAACTGAATATAACTGGATACATAGCAAACATCTAAAAATTCCATGATAAGCTTGATAGAAATTACCTGTAACAAAATTATCATGGTCCAAAACATATAGAATCCTGCCAGCACTGGTGATATGATATGTCCATCAGGCTCAGGAATATTAAAAAAGAGTACGTCTTCATATTTGCTCAACCAGATTCCATGACCTTCCAAAAATCACAGACATTGAAAGGTTGTTAGACATATTATGCAAATACACAACTTGATGCCTAAAGAAGGAGGGATGAGAATATTCATTTGGGTTGAACATAATTGTTTTTGGAAATAAATTCAAATTCAAAAGTGTATATATCCTCCTTTCTCTCTGCCTCTCAACTGCTTCCCACATCCCTTCAATAGCATAACAAAGTGTGAGTGGATATAGTTAACATTAACGTTTTTGCTGGCCAAACAATGAGAGAGACAAAGACATGAGGAAAAATACTGACAAATAGAAACTCCCTCCTAGAAATCAAAAATTCATAAATATCATTTAAAATAAAATACTTCAGGCTAATGTTTTGCTGAAAAGATATAAAAAAAAATCAAATTTTGCCTACCCAATGCACCAGTTAAACACATTATAACCAGAAGCAGGACACACCAGAGGACATCAGTATTTGCTCTTCTTTCTAGTTTACTGCGCTTATATCGTGGCCCACTGTTGTTAAGCATTGCTTTGGTTTCATGACCTACATAGGAAACACAATATGTCAGAAAATATGCAAATTAAAGTAGCAAATGTCATATTTAAAAATCTCTCTGGAAGATAATTTAATAACATGTAGTTACATAATATATACTTTTCAATTTAGTCTGCTTTTTAATCCATTTAGAAAAACCAAGACCAAATCTATCAAGACAGAATTTCCGTTCTGCTTCTGTAAATTGCATTTTGGGTAAATGAAAACTGTTAATTTGTCCAGAAGCACAGGGGAGACAATGGTGAAGATCAGAAGCACAACCAACCTGCATAAACCACAATGCCCACCACAGCCTCTGTGTTTCTAATGGTGCATCCTCTAAGCAACAAGTTTTCTTTACTGAGACCCACGCGCTCTTTGTTGGAATGTTCTCTATAAGAAAGACAGCATATAGATTCATATTTAAGTGGCAAAGGTGGAAATGTAAAAATACAAATCATGATCTTTGAGCCTTTTATTTGGAGTATTAAAGCAGGTGGTTCATAGGAAAGGTTCAAATCTTTAGCCCATTTGCTTTGTTATTTCAATTACCTGCTTTGGCTAGGAAAAAGAAACAACAAATTTAATTACTATTTTTTATTAGTCATTTTTATAATCAATTTCTAGTATTTAAAAAACAAAAATATTCAATAAGGTTCCTTCTTTTTTAGAACAAATTATGTTCGGTGTGACTTGATAGTTCATGAGAGAAAACTGATTTAATTACCTTTTCCAATCTGGATGAAATTAAGAATCACTCTAGGTAATGGTAATATCATTAGGTGAAAAGTTGATGGGAAACTTTACAATTAACAGATAAGGTTGACAACACCAATCTGACACGGGGATAATGTGATGATCCTGATTTATCATAAAGGAAGTCATGGTCCCACAGGCAACTACTCAAGTTTTTATCAGGGTATCTTGACCTGGGGTCTGTGGTTTCAGAGGATCTATGAAAGTTCTCAAGTTGTGTGCAATATTTTGTGCATTTAAGTAAGTGTATGAATAAATATGTTGTATTTTCTAGGCAGAGAAACTGTATTTTTTTCATCAGATTTTGGAAGTTCCACGTTACAGTTTACAGAAAATAAGGTCAGAGAAACATATTAAACATTACTACAAGGATGCAGTCAGCCAAATGTAAAGTGTGGTATATTCTGCAGGCAAAATGATCTGGTTTATTCTATAAATTAATGTCATGGAGGGGAAAAAAAGGAGTAATGGGGAGTTCAACACAAAGAGAAGGCAATCAGCTCAATCTTAAATGTGGCAAATTCAATAAAATAAATGAGCCTATTTCTTGGGAAAGAAAATTTAGTATTTATCAACTAAATACAGTGTATAGAATGACATTATTATGTAATATTGGAGGCAAGCACCTACCAATAATCGTCATTATGGTGTGTGTTATTCGTAGAGTTCTTATAGGAACAGATTTAACATAAAAAACCATCATTTTCAAAGTTCTTAAGTGTTAATATTTTGCCTGGAATCCTTATTTTTCACCATTACATCACTCTAGGTTATCACCATGAGGCCAAAACACAGCTTCTATGTTGACTGCACTTGCTGAAAATCCCAAACATGTCTTACACCTGACTGGATATGACAGAGCACTGACTGTCACAGAGCCCCCATCCACTCCAGATGCTACCATGTGACACCTATATAATGTATACCCAGCACTTCCATTCATATGCTGGAAAAACATGGTTGATATAAACATGATAGCTATTATTGAAATCTGGTATTCAGCATGCAATATGGTCATAGATTGGACGATGTTGGCTCTACCCAAAAGTAACAAGATCAGAAGTAATCATGAAAAGATGGTGAGCCTGACATCAATTTTTTTTTTTTTTTGAAATTGGGCCACAAACCAGGAAAAGAATCAGGAGACAGTTTGATAGTTCAGTGGATAAAACATTTACATACATACACACACACACACGCGGAGAGAGAGATTGAGAGAGAGAGAATATAAATCACTATCTACCTGGACTGATTCTGTTATTAAGTATTTAATCAAAATCGCTGAGACCAACTACAAGTATAGACATCAACAGAGTAGCCCAATGCCAGTCTGGTCACTGAGGGAGGAAGAATCCGAGACTTCTAGGAGGAAGGCCACCCCAGCAATCATTCATCTTAATCAGGAAGGCAGCTACTACACAAGCAAACCGAAATCAGAGTAGCCTGTCACAAATGTGGCCATGAAACGGCATGTAAACTTGGTATCCAGGAACTCAGGGGAAAGTGACAATCTGGACAACCAAGAAACTAACAGGGCCTCGGAACTAAATAATGAGTTCCAGGGCAAGACTCAATGCCTAGCCCAGCAAATGATGTCTGTTAAGGAAGAATCATACCCCAAGGATAAAGAGAAAGCCTGACATAGGGAGACCAAGACTGCAGTCCCAGAAACTTGGAGTTACTTGTTAAGTTCACAACAGAGCAAAAACATCCGAGGTAGGAGTTGGAGCCCTGGATACTAGACAAATTGTCAGAATTGGGACTCAGGAACACAATTTGTACAGTTAACAATACTTGTAAATTTTTTTTTAATCTACCAAACACATGCTCGGGCAAGACATAGTATCTAGCTTAGAGTTTATCACTGATCTCTCCTGCCTGTATGCAAAATTCACCATACCAGAGACAAGTCTGACCCTCTCAGGGAAGTCAGCATTCCCAACTGTCGGGGGAGAGTACAGCTCCATGATGCGACCCTCAGAGTGATGGACTTCTAGTCAAAAACTGCAAGCCCCTGAACAACAAATGTGCAACAGGAAACTTTAACAACAGTCAGAAACTGAAGGAAATACTCCTAGAAAAGGACCCATCCTACAAGATGGCTTATGAGCATGTCTCTGATAAGAAAGTAGAAACCATCTAGAATTTAACCACAATAGAATTTCCCAACAACTTCAGCAGAAATATTTCATCTTAAGCAAAACACAGTGTTCTCAGGATCTGCCTTCTTCATGATCTGCCTTATTTCTCAACCACACTCCAGACACACTAAACCACATCTGTCTCCACAAATACACTGTGGTCTCAGGCCTCTCTGTCTATGCTATCTCATTAAATTGCAATGTCAACCATGCTTTGCACTTCATGGCTTGCCTTGCCTATTCTTATTCTTAAAGGTTAAATTCTGATATTCTCTCCTAACCAGGACTAAGCCTTTTCCCTCTTTCCTGAATGGTTTACATTTTAAGGTTAAATGTAAATCTAGAATCCGTTTTATAACTGGTGAGAGGTACAGATTACAGTTCTTCGTCTGAAAATAGATATCCAACTGTTGCAGCCATCTCTCGAAAAGCAACCTTTCTCTATGAAATTGCCTTTGCATCTTTGTCAAAAAACAGTGGTTCATAAACATTTGGATCTATTCCTGGACTTTATAATCTTTTCCATTGATCTGTTGATCTATTTTCATGCCAAAATGACACTTCTTTGATTATTAAACCTTTTTTAGTAAGTCTTGAAATCATGTGGTGTTAGCTTTTTGTTAATTTCTTAATTGCTTTATTATAGGATCTTTACGTTTTCACATACATTTTTCAATATGTTTATCAATTTCTAAGAATGTTTCTGGCATTTTGGTTGGGATTGTAATGAGTCTATAGATTGACTTCGGGGGGTGGGGGAGAATTGGCATCATAACGATATGGAGTCTTTTGACCCAGGAGTGACATTTCTCTCTCATTTAGGTGTTTACTTTCTCTTAGTGTTTAGTGACTTTCCATGTATGACTTTTTCACATCTGTTGTCAAATTATCCTTAGGCATATTATTTTTGTGATGCTAATATAAAATTTAAAAAATTTTAATATCTGATGTTCATTAGTGTACAAAAAATCATTGATTTTTGGTACATTGATCTTATTTCCCACATTATTAAACTCACTTTTTGTAGATTTTATCAAATTTTCCTACAAAGACCACCACATTCTCTATGAATAAGACAGCTTTACTTCTTTCTTTCTTATTTACTGTCTTTCACTTCCTTCTCTTGCCTTACTGTTGTGAGAGTGAACATCCATGTTTTACTCCTTGTCTTAGAGGAAAACATTTAGTGTTTTACCATTAAGATCTAGTTGCTGGTTTCTGCTAGGTTATTCAGGTTGAGAAATTTCCCTTCTAGTTCCAAACCGCAGGAATAAAAGTTAGACTTTTGTCAAATACCTTTTCTGTATCCATGAGATGGTCATTATTTTTTCCACTTCTTTAATATTATTTGTTAATATATATTAACATGGTGAATTATTAAACCAACCCTGCATTTTTAGCACAATTCCCAGTGGGTCATGATATATTACCCCTTTCCTATATTATTGGGTTTTACTTTTCATAATTTTGAATTTTTGCTTCTATGTGCATGAGAGGTATTAGTTTGTCCTTAAATGCTTTTGTATGCTTTTGCTATCAGAGTAATAGTATCAAGATAATTCTGGTTTAAAAAGTCACTCAGGAACATTTCTGTTCCCATAATTTACCAATATGGAGTACGTTTAATTGTTTCCTTTTAAAAATGAGTGAAATTAGGATCAGATTGTAAATAACTTGACTCAAGGTCAAAAAGCTCTTCAGTGGGGTCTTAAGTACTGAAGACCCCAAGTTCTAGCTGCGCTTGCAAAAGGGATGTGTATGACACATGAAGCCTGCAGAATGCACACATGCCCTAACTCCTCCCTTAGACACGTTTCCCAACTGGCCAAGTGTACTTGTTCACCGGCTGTTCCAATTCTGCAGGATCTAAGCTGTCATTTCTGGCCAGATACCATCATCCAAACAGCTAACATGTCTGGGATTTAACAGAGTCATATAACACATTTGTGGAGTACTGAAAGAGATTCTTGGGAAATTTTTTTAAAAAGATCTCTTTGAAAGGCACAGCTATGGCGGGTGGGAGACAGAGAGAGAGCTTCCATCTGCTGGTTTACTCCCCAACTGGTCACAATGGCTGGAAATGGGATGATCTGATGCCAGGACCCAGGAGCTTCATCTAGGTCTCCCATGTGTGCTGGGGTCCAAGCACTTGGGCCATCTTCCACTGCTTTCCCAGGCATATTATCAGGGAGCTGGATCGGAGGTGGAGCAGCTGGAACTCAAACTGATGCCCATATGGGATGCCAGAGCTGCAGGCTGTGGAATTACCCTCTATGCCATAATACCAAATGCCCTTCTAAGGATATTTCAAGAACAAAGTTTTATTTTAGCTATTGTTTTAAATGTGTGTGTGTGTGTGTGTGTGTGTGAATAGCTACCAAATTATGAAAATACAGAAACTGGCATTTGGCCTAGTGGTTAAGTCACCCATATCAGAGTTCCTGGATTCAGTTCCTGGTTCTGCTCCTGTCTCCAGCTTCCCACCAATGCAGACCCTGGGAGGCAGTAGTGACAGCTCAAGTGACTGTGTTCTCACTACCCACATAGGGAACCTGGACTGCATTCCCAGTTGCTGGCCTCAGTCCTGGACCAGCTCAGACATTGCAGGCATTTGCAGAGCAAATCAGCAGATGGGCATGCATTTGCTCTCTCTCTCTGCCTTATAAGTAAAAATGTCTACTACATCATCCACACTTACAGGGTGGCTAAACATATGGCCTTTGGTGGTAGCTTGAGTTAAGGGTATAAAAGCTTTATTAAGCACGGTTCCACTCACACCCACAGAGGTAAGTCACGCATCACTCACAGGAAGCCTCGGAATCTGCTGAGGTCATTGTTTGGACTTTCACACTCTATCCTGCTGGAGAACTTCTCAGGATCAACTTCAGATTCCTGAAAGTATGTTTTTTAAATCACAAAACAAGAAGAATTGTAAATTAAGTGTTTGATATTAGTTTTATTACTTTTACCAATTCTTAATATACCAGCAAAGCATTTTTGGCCATAAATTTTGTTAACATAAATTTCCCAGGTGAAGGAAAGAATAGGTTGAATGTCAAGGGCCACAGCTCAGATCAGAACGGTCTGAGGCTATCAGCAAACATCTGCAGGTAGTGGGGATGTTTGAATCACAGACTGGAATCGGTGCAGGGCTCTGTGCTCATCATTTTAACAGTAAGGCAATAAAAATATTTATGTAATTTACCAAATAATAAATAGAAAAACTTTCTGAGATTAAAGTATATGTGAACTCTTTCAGCAGATATGCATCTGGTCTCGGCCAAATTTTCTAAGTAAAAATTTAAAAAGCCACTGTAATCCAAAAGCTGTACTTTGGAAATTTATGTTTTTAAATAAAAGTTACAAAAATGTAAAGATAAGTTATGTATCAATATCTCACAAAATTCTCTAGTGGATCAACCAGATAATTTTAGAATGCCTTATGAAACCAATAAGTAAGTGATATGCCCTTATAGAATGAACACAGCTTCTATAATGAATGGATTCATTAAGAATAAGCCATGTCTACCTTAAGTCATTTATTTTTCTATGGTTTTTTTGGTTAATAAAAGGAACACTACTGAGTTGATATATCTCATAAAGTATGATTTTGTGTGTTATGCATAGCAAACAGGAAGAGGTGAGTTATATGGTAATATGACTTGATTTGCTAATAATATCAATTGAGTTCTATTGATATGCCAAAATCTATATTAAAACTTTAAATATGTTAACAAATTTATTCTTTACAACCTCATGAATTAAGTACTATAATTAGGTGTAAATAACATGAGGAAAGAGACACACAGAGGATCAATAATCTGGCAAATTTCTCAGAACAAGAAGGTACCTTGATCAGAATTACATCAAGGTCATTGGATTTCAGACTGCTTACCCTTAATGGAAACCAAGTGTTTTGATTAACAAAGTAACATCAGCCTCGAAGTAGATATTCAGTGGTATAACAGAATTCCAAGGTGTGCAAGATTTCTACCAATGTCTTTGATGCCGGACAGCTTCCAAGTGTCATAATGGCAGTAAATTCAGAGGTAGGTCAATCACAGAGGGTCTAAATGAAACTCACAGGTAGAAGGAAGGGCCCGACATGACAAGATGGAATTGCTCAGAGATAGAGATTAGCAGGCTGGAACATTTTTTGATTCATAAGTGTAAGATGAAGGAACTTGGACTTAGTACGAGATTAGGTAAGAGAGGATCATTAGACTTTAAAACACTTCATCTAAAGTGCTTCCAGACAAAGGGGAGAAAAGTTGATATTTAGGGTTTAGGTCTGACGTTTTGTATATTTACATTGATGGAATCTTACAACACTGTTACAAAAGTGACACAATCATTTCATCTTAAGATAAAGAAATGGATGTATAATATAAATGGCTTAAATGGCTTGCCCAAAGTTATACAGTAATAAATGGCAGACCTGTGATTCCTGCAAAACTTATGTCTATAATAATTGAAAAGTTCTTGCTTCCTTCAAACAGCACAGTGAAAGCTATGTGGCATGAGAAGTTATACATTTCTTTTATAAAAACTGTTTAAAGACTTTTAAGAGCAATGGACAATAAAATATAAGATATGAAATCTAAGTTTAAAAACACCAGGTGGTTATTTCTTCTGCAAAACAATTTCCAAATTTTAAAATAATTCCGTCATGTTCCTTTAATTCCCCCAAAAAATATGATTGTCAGACTGAAGTGTTTGAATCCCAAAGTCATTTCATCCTGTCATCTACTAAATAGAGTGCACTTCCACCAATAACTAGAAATGGATTAAACCTTCTGGGATTCTATTTGTCACTGAATTTGAAAAATCTCTTTATCTGTACTCTGTGATCTCAGTCATCTTGTAGGGGAAAAAATGTCACCAAATCACCAACTGTGAACACATTACTTACCTGATCTGCATATCCCCGAACCACCTGCCTCTGTTTCAAATTGCTCTCTCCATCCAGACCAGAAGTCTCAATGTGACAGATTCCATCAGGATCAGTGGAAAAGAGTAAAACCATATCTGCAGGAATGATCTCGTTGCAGGAAAGGCGAATGAAGTCTCCAACAGTGACATCTTTCCAACAGTGGTCAATGTATTTTTTCTCTTTCCTAAAATTGAACAAAAGTTTTGAAACGAATATTAAGCCAAAGACACATGTAATAGTTTTTATTTTTTAGTGTATAATTTAAAGTAGGTTTAAAACAGTGGGATGAATTTTAGTCTATTAAATGCTAAAAAGGAAGCCACAGTAAAACCTCAGTTATACAAACGCTTCACCTGAAAATTTAATTAATAAGCCATGAAACACGGTTTTCAGCTTTTTTTCCCTGTGGGATTTTGAACCATTATGCAGTTTGTGCATAATTCTAGAATAAAACTGCATTGAACATTTGATGGGCTTACTTATACAAAGAAATTCCTGCCTGCTGCCCTTCAGTGAGGAACCAAGAACTCAGAGGTCTACACAACCCATCTGCTTTCAGAGTGCTTTCCATCTAGGCCAATAAGATGGGCAATCAAAAAAACCAAAAAGTCATGCAGTAAAATATTCAGGAACAATGTTTTGAAAATCATGACACCACCATATTAACACCTCTAATTATCATTAATGGAAACATAATTGGTCTTCCATATCTATGAATTCTGCATCTGAAAATTCAAACAATTGCGATGAAAAATATTTAAAAATTTTAATGCACAGAGTTTTCCTGTCACTATTCCCTAAACAACACACAGCATATATACATTTTACTAGGTATTATAAGTAACCCAAAGATGATTTAAAATATGCATATAGGCAGATGTATATAAATTATGCAGACACTGTCATTTTGTATAAAAGACTTCAGCATCCCGAGATTTGGTATTTGCTGGGGTTGTGGAACAAATTCCCTACACATATTGAGGGATGACTAAATTGTCTCCAACAGTCCAGAATCTGCTGCAGCTGATCCCTAGAAAGGAGATGGCAAATTTTATGTCTTTATAAAATGTGACTTTCCCACTCTATACATCTTTTTAAAGGAAAGAGATTAGGTAAGGTAAATATTCTGATTTATGTTAAAGCTTTTGTCAGATTTCTCATGTAGTTTCAGGCCAACAGCATTCATTATGCTCCATGAAGCATTTTCCTTAGAGTAGAATGAGACAACTTGTATGGTGGAACAAATTAACAGTTAAGTAGCATTTCACATACAATGCTGTCAACAAATCACAGGGAGTTCTGTCTCATTCCCCACTCTGTCTCCCAAATATCCATCAAGAACTAGTATTTTTCACAAAAATGTACATATTTTAAAAGTAGGGTTTTTTGGCTGGCACCACGGCTCACTAGGCTAATCCTCTGCCTGCGGTGCTGGCACTCCGGGTTCTAGTCCCAGTTGGGCCACCGGTTCTGTCCAAGTCGCTCTTCTTCCTGTCCAGCTCTCCGCTGTGGCCCAGGAAGGCAGTGGAGGATGGCCCAAGTGCTTGGGCCCTGCACTCACCATGGGAGACCAGGAGGAAGCACCTGGCTGCTGGCTTCGGATCAGCGCAGCGTGCCATTAGCGGGGTGAACCAAAGGAAAAAGGAAGACCTTACTCTCTGTCTAACTCTGCCTGTTAAAAAAAAAAAAAAAGTAGGGTTTTTTCCTACTGTATATATGGGACTAAATGTTCAAATTCGCTAGCAAATGATCCTGGGAAGTAGTTATAGTCTAAACTGTATAATCAACATATTAAAAATTACTAATTCATTAGATTAAATAGAAATGTCACCATAGGCCAATTCTTATATAACTTATCAGATATTTCAAGAAATAGTTAAAGGACTACCAAAGAAAATATATTTTAGAAATAGTCTGTTAGAATACCTAATGCCCAGTGTTGAATTCAACTAAAGGAAATCACCTAATACCTAAGAGTTTGGCAGTCCAAGCAGAAAGGCAAAACAATGGTTTATTTGGTCTTTTTTTTTCTTTTTTTAAATGTATTTATTTGAAAGTCAGAGTTACACAGAGAAAGCAGAGGCAGAGAGAGAGAGAGAGGTCTTCCCTCCGCTGGTTCACTCCCAGATGGCTACAACAGCCAGAGCTGCACCAATCCGAAGCCAGGAGCCAGGAGCCTCTTCTGGGTCTCCCACATGGGTGCAGGGGCCCAAGGACTTGGCCATCCTCTACCGCTTTCCCAGGCCATAGCAGAGAGCTGGATTGGAAGAGGAGCAGCCGGGACTAGAACTGGTACCCATATGGGATGCTGACGGTAAGGCCAGGGCGTTAACCCGCTATGCCTCAACACTGGCCCTATTTGGTCTTTTTTAAACCTTTCTCTAGTGTCCATATGTACCAGTTAGTTATTCCATGGAAGTAAATGACAGAAGATTAAAAAATAGGCAGGGGTCATATTTTTGAGGTTCAGTTTTACATGCCATACTTAGGAGTAGGAATTTCATTCCACAGAAAATGGGGGATCATGAAAGCTTGTCAAGAGGGATATGATTCTACTCATATTTGCGAACTCCTGAGACAGAGAGTGGGTAGAGTGTTGGCTGACAACCTAGGAAGGAGTAGAAATGACCAAGAGACCAATGGAAAAGTTTCTGCAATAATTTAGGGGAAAGATAAAACTTGTCAGAATTAAGGAAATAGCAACAGAGATGATCGAAGACAAAATCAAGACAAGTTTATGTATTAGAAACAATCAAGTTTTCTGACTTAGTACATGCAAAAGAATTATCAAAGATGACACCACTGATCCTAAATTTTAGGATTGAGTGATGGATGGTGTCCTTCCCCATGTCTCAGAGTTTGGAGGCAATTGGTTGCATCACAGTGGAGATATTAAATTCAGTCTGAAAATTTTTATGTGGGGTAGGATATGCAGTTGGAGAAGTCTACAAGTTTGAGGGTTCTGATCTGGAGCTCATGAGTTTAGAGATAAATCTGGAAGTCCTAGGTGTATAGAGGGCAACTGACACAGATAAGAATGTAAGAGTCCATAGGGAAAGAGACTGGCAAGAGACAGAAAAGTTTAAAAAAAAAAAAAAGATTCAAAAGGAACTGAAGTCAGAGAAATCAAGGGAGAAGGACATTTCAAAGAGGGAGGAATCATAGTCAAAAGCCACAAAGAGGTACTGCAGGTAAAGACCAAAGTGCCTGCTGTATTTGGTTAGGAAGAGGTCTATGACCTTGAAAAAGGCTGATAGCATGAAATTGCTGATAGGGAGAGTGAAGGAGAAACTGTGGCCTCCCAGTGAATCAAGGAGTGACTGAGGCTGAAGACATAGTATGCTTCCAAAGGTTAGCTATAAAGGAGTAGGACTGAAAGTAGTCACTGCAAAGGAAAGAAAGGAGAGTAAGGATATGAGAACTGGGCATGCACATCAAATGTAGGAGAGGGGTTTGCGGGGGAAGACGCGGAAAGAAATAGAAGACAGATTTGTAGATGCTGGTTGGAACTATGTGGAGAAACAACAAAGAATGGGATTAAGGATATAGATGGAGGCCGGCGCCGCGGCTCACTAGGCTAATCCTTCGCTTGCGGCGCCAGCACCCTGGGGTTCTAGTCCCGGTTGGGTGGCCGGATTCTGTCCTGGTTGCTCCTCTTCCGGTTCAGCTCTCTGCTGTGGCCCAGGAAGGCAGTGGAGGATGGCCCAAGTGCTTGGGCCCTGCACCCGCATGGGAGACCAGGAGGAAGCACCTGGCTCCCGCCTTCGGATCAGCGTGGTGCACCAGCCACAGCGGCCATTGGGGGGTGAACCAACGGAAAAGGAAGACCTTTTCTCTCTCTCCTTTCTCTCTCTCACTGTCCACTCTGCCTGTCAAAAAAAAAAAAAAAAAAAAAGGATATAGATGGAAGGATTACTATTTTTTTTTTTTTTTAACAAAAGAGTTCCATTTTCATCTAGGTCAAAAGAATGTAGGCAAAGGTGCAGATAATGTAAAAAATGATTTGAGGTACACCATCTATGCTTCATAGCTTTTTTTTTTTTTTTTTTTTTTTTTGGACAGGCAGAGTTAGACATTGAGAGAGAGAGAGAGAGAGAGAGAGAGAGAGAGGTCTTCCTTTTTCTATTGGTTCACCCCCCAAGTGGCCACTACAGTGGGCGCATTGGGGCGGGTGCGCTGCGTCAATGCAAACCCAGGAGCCAGGTGCTTCTTCCTGGTCTCCCAAGTGGGTGCAGGGCCCAAAGACCTGGTCCATCCTCCACTGCCTTCCCGGGCCACAGCAGAGAGCTGGACTGGAAGAGGAGCAACCAGGACAGAATCTGGCCACCCAACTGGGACTAGAACCCCGGGGTGCCGGTGCCATAAGCGGAGGATTAGCCTAGTGAGCCGCGGTGCCGGCCTCTACTTTCTATATGAAGAAAGCTTTAAAGAAATTTGTTGAGAATACATGAAGCTGGGAAGACAAAGATTATTCATAAGGTTTGGGATTTTATTTTTCTTTTAAATATAAGATTTCTTTAAGGAATAAATGTATTCTATATTAAAATAAAATTCAAATGAATTCAGTTTTACAGCTGATTTCACTTCATATTATCTCTACTTGGAGTATAGATCAGGATTTTTAAAAAACAGCCAATTTTCCCAATACCAGCTGGTTCACGTCAATAAACACACTGAACTTAGCATGCCAGTTCCCATGCTAGGTGCTAACAATACAAAAGTGGTAAAGCTATGGTCCTCACTGTAGAAGAGTTATGGCTGAAATTTCAAAAATAGACACAAATTACAATTTCATAAGAGTGGGAGATGCACAGGACAAGCGAGCAATCAGGAAGGGCATTTAGCACTAGAGGAGTTGAGTTCTGAACTGTCTTAAAGAATGATCAAGAATGAGTTAGGTAAAGACAAGTGAGACAGCTCTTCTGTTAGAATGCTTTTGCTGAGAGCGGAGGAATAAAGACTGAAAGCATGAGAAAGCTTCATGTTTGGAAGTAACTACAAGCTAAGTGACAATATCACTGCCACATTAACTGGCTTTGAATATTTATGATGGTGGTAAATAGAAAATGAGGCTACATTTCTATGGAGAATTAAAATAGTAAGAAGACTTTCACATTCTCCCAGAGCCTAAATGAAGAAATAGAATTTACTATATATTGGAGAGACAGGGAGAAGGGACAGGGGACACCACCAAATGCCCACAACAGCTTGGGTTGGACCAGGTCAGAGCAAGGAGCCAGGAACTAAATGCAAGTCTCCCACATGGGTAGCAGGAACCCAGTCACTTCACTGTCACTGCTGCCTCCCAGGGTCTGCATTAGCAGGAAGTTGCAGTCAGGATCTGGAGCTGGGAATCAAACTCAGGTACTCAGATACGGGACACAAGCATTTTAACCGCCAGGCTAAATGAGAGTTCCCAGATCGAATTTCTTACATCTACTTGGTTGTTTGTACTTGTGTAAGATTCTCACAGGTTAAGGTTTAGCCCTCACAATCCCTTCTTCAGGAAAGCTTCTAAACCTATTTTTACTTCTTTAAGAGTTCAGTATCAAATAGGGCTGCCACGTTGGCATCGGGAAAAGTTGGAATGAACACACACTGAACTATTAGCAGTGACTCCAATGGGTGGGAGATTGTAAGAGAGAGAGATAAGAATGAGAGGTAGAGAACATGAAATTCTACTTCTTCATAAAATGTAAAGAGGGAAGGAAGGGGTTTATGAATTAGTTTATGATTTTTTATGTTTTCCTATAAAACACTATAAACAATTTATAATAAAAATTTTAAAAATTTATAATAATGTATCCTTGGAAACACAGCAGCAAAGACTTATCAATTGCTTTATATGTGAGAGTTGTCATAAAGTTCATCAAATCTAGAACTTTATAACATACTCTCACATATTTAAAAAAATGTTTATTTTGGGGCCGGCGCTGTGGCATACTAGGCTAATCCTCTGCCTGCGGCCCTGGCATCCCATATGGGTGCAGGTTCATGTCCTGGTTGCTCCTCTTCCAGTCTAGCTCTCTGTTTATGGTCTGGGAAAACAGTAGAAAATGGCCCAAGAGCTTGGACCTCTGCACCTGCATGGGAGACCCAGAAGATGATCCTGGCTCCTGGCTTTGGATCGACACAGTTCCAGCCATTGTGGCTATTTGGGGGTTGAACCAATGGATGGAAGACCTTTCTCTCTCTCTCCCTCTGTAACTCTACCTTTCAAATAAATTAATAAAATCTTTACAGAAAGGTTACTTTGCTGCAAACAATTTTGATATCCATACATAATTTTTTTATGCTATGCATTTTCTGTTAACTCCTTAGAGAGTTCTAGGGCATTATTATACTCATTTACATACAGACATTTAATTTCTGTATCTGTTGTATGATTTGTATGTGAATACATTATGGCCCCCTTTTTACAAACCACAAAAAGTTGACCTTGGCATATTAGGTAACTTGTTCAAGGTCACACACATCCCTAAGTGGTCCTGGAGTCTGAAAAGACAGTTCACTCCAGAATACATTCTCACAAGTACTACCAGAGTTGAACAACCACTGCTTATAAAATCTCACACAACCCGATGTTTTATCTTGGAAGGCCACTGATATTTGGACTCATTTTAAGAATCAGAGAGGTGGCCGGCGCCATGGCTCACTTGGTTAGTCCTCCGCCTGTGGCGCCGGCATCCCATGTGGGTGCCTGGTTCTAGTCCCGGTTGCTCCTCTTCCAGTCCAGCTCTCTGCTGTGGCCTGGGAAGGCAGTGGAGGATGGCCCAAGTGTTAACAGGAAAAAAAAAAAAAAAGAATCACAGAGGGGCCAGCACTGTGGTGCAGCGTGTTAAAGCCCTGGCCTTAAGTGCCAGCATCCCATATGGGTGCCTGTTCTAGTCCTGGCTGCCCCTCTTCTGATCCAGCTCTTTGCTGTGGCCTAGGAAGGCAGTAGAAGATGGCCCAAGTTCTTGGGCCCCTGCACCCATATGGGAGACCCAGAAGCAGCTCCTGGCTCCTGGCTTCGGGTTGATACAGCTCTGGCCGTTCAGCCATCTGGGGAATGAACCAGCAGATAAAAGACCTCTCTGTCTCTACTTCTCTCTATAACTCTTTCAAATAAACAAAATAAATCTTTAAAAAATCATGGAGATTAAGAAATTTAAACAAATCTCTCACTGCCAAACACATAGTAGGCACTCAAATTATTTGAAACATTGATATTATTTTTAAGACATTTCTCTTGCTTTTTAAAGATTTACTTATTTACTTGAAAGAGTTACACAGAGAGGAGTGCTGGAGAGAGGGAGGAGAGGCGGGGGGTGGGGGGGGTCTTCCATCTGCTGGTTCATTCCCCAGACGGCGGCCGCAACGACTGGAGCTGTGTGGATCCGAAGCCAGGAGCCAAGAGCTTCTTCCAGGTCTCCCATGTTGGTGCAGGGGCCCAAGGACTTGGGCCATCTTCTACTGCTTTCCCAGGCCATAGCAGAGAGCTGGATCGGAAGTGGAGCAGCTGGGTCTAGAACCAGCACCCACACGGGATGCTGGCACTGCAGGCGGCGGCTTTACCTGCTACACTACAGTGCCAACCCCAAGACATTTCTATTACCTTGAGACATGCTTTTAACATCTTACAGATGGCTCTCTTTTAAAAATAATCTTAAAGATTTTTGGTAATAGTTCACTCTAACTTAATTGTGGCACACGAAAGTTTCAATGTTTAATTTCTCAGCTAGCTTTTGCTATTTCAAGTGCTACTTTCCTACAGAAAATTAAGCATCTTGAGTAAGAACACACATTACCAATAAGAACCAAATTATCTGGAAAGAAATGTTAATAAGCTTCTTCTAAAAGCTTGCTAAAGTTAATAATCTTTCTTTGGTGAGAATTTTTTCTCTAAAGTGATTCCTTTGTATTTAATTGAAATACAGGTTAGTACATTTAAATCAACAAGGCACGATTTTATAGCCTGTTTCTTTATATCTTTATAATAATTGTTTCAAGAACAATTTGGAGGGGAGCATATAAGTATTATTTTTTTCTACAGCTCCAAATAAAGCAAATAAATGGAATATAGATAAAGTTATCTGAGTCTATTATGAAATGCAATAAAGTGATATCTTAGACTGAACCTTAAATCATTGACTAGAATATTGCACCTTATCTTTAAGTTTATATGTGAATAATTTAAAGTAGATCTGGACTATTTTCTAAATGAGAAGCTGAGGAACAAATTACAGGAGGTATCTCACTGGGGAATTTTAATATCTTTAAAACATACTATTATTAGGAGCAATCCAATACGGATTAAATGACTCAATGGTGATGTAATAAACTCCGGCTACTACTCATTATTAGCCTACAAAAATAATCACATTGGCTAAGCTCAGCATGTAGAAAGCCTAGGTACTTGCATATTGTTTTATTAGTGTGTTCATAATGAAGGAAACTAGATTCATAATGTTTTGCTAGCTTATGTAATATCCCCAAGGCTACACAGCTACTAACTGGGAGAGTCACGATTAGAACTTTTTAGAACTTAGAAAAGAAAATAAACCACGTTATCAGCTCTAACATAGCACTAAAAATCAGCATTTATATCCAAGAATTTCTATACTATATATCAAGTAATCTTTCCATTTACTATATTTAGTATTCGCTGATTAATCTGAAAATTGCTTAAAATATGGACTTTATTCATCATAAAATCATTATGAAATACTACTTATCACAGCTAGTGTTTGAGGGTAAGGTCTGTCAATATTTCACCCCACCCCTCCACCCCTGGAATATAAGAAGCATTCCCACGTTATTGAAGGACTCAAAAAATGGTTGTAGTAAAATACTGCATGGCTTTAACACACACAAAAAGACATATTGATATTTAATTATGAATTACAGTATATCTGATTTTCTGAATAGATACAAGTAACTCACATCATATTACAAGGAAAAAAGTTATTTTCTTTGTTTGCTCATCATTAAAACAAATGTTACAAAAGTCAACTAAGAAGTCTTACAATGAACATAATCCAGAATCCAGCATATTTCAGCTTAAATACACATCTTCAGGCAAGTTTTGCATCTTTTTCTCTATGACTCACATAAGACTGAAGACAAGTTATACTGGTCTATACTTCTCACTAAATATTTTTTCAAAGATTTATTTATTTATTTAAAAGTCAGAGTTGCAATGAGAAAGACAGACAGAACATCTGCTGGTTCCCTCCCCAGATGGCTACAATGGCCAGGACTGAGCCAGGAGCCTCATCCAGATTTCCCACATGGATGGCAGGGACCAAATACTTGAGTCTATCTTCTACTGCTTTTCTTAGGTCATTAGCAGGGAACTGGATCGCAAATGGAGCAGCTGGGACACGAAGCAGTACCCATATGGGATGACAACATGGCAGGTGTCTGCTTTACCTGACACACCACTCCAGTCCCTGTTTACCAAATATTAACTTACCTCTAAGAATTAAAAACATAGGAGTTGCATAGAATATATACCCCAGTTCCAGAATCATTTGACCTGAATTTATTCTTGGCTATACATTTTCTATTTCATAAGCATAAATGTTAGAAATGCACATCTCTAACACAGCACACATTCTTCTGCACTGACCTCCTGTTATGTACCCCTCTGCTGATGCAACTGGATGCCTCTAGTTTCTGCAGAAATAAAAAGAATATTCTTCTCCATTTTTTTCCACAATCTATTTTCTCCATGGGCAACTCCTATCTTTTCTTTCATACACTATATTTTTCATATCCATTTAAATTCATTCTTGTTTTTCAGATACCACCTTCTTCTTAATCCTAAATAATATTATCTAGGGATTAAAAACTATCTGTTTCCCTTCTTACAGTTTGATGTTTAGTTCTTTCAAGTCCATGTACATTGTGAGTTATGAAAGCTTTTGCTTTGCCACATCCTGGGTTTGTAATGGCTTGCACACTTTTGTTTTCCTCTGGCATCTGAATTAATATCACTGCAGGACTTAAAGAATATTAGTTAAAAACAACAATACAAAAAGGGTCCTTGTCACACCAAAGGGAGAAAGAATAACATGTTTCTAAATGATGCATATGTATTTTGTGGCAAAACTCCCATCACTTACCTGCTGTAAACTTTAGTTACTAAATTGTTGATCTGTTTGTCAATTTTATATTTCCTATAATCTTCCAAGCCATCTTTAATTGCAATAATTGTAAGGACCACCACCAGAGGCAGCATGGTAATTTCCTTTTGGAAGGCTTCTACCAAAGGCACCCAGTTCAGGACAACTAGGAACAGGAAGTATAAGTTGGCAGCCCTGTAACCCAAACACACACACGACATGTTAACAACTCACTACAAAGACTAAAGTGAAAGAGGCCAAATGCCTTATTGTGTTTTCCTATAATCTATCAGCTTCTATTAGTTCATTTTGTAAGCTATGTAATAGAGTACTAGCTAGTATGAACAAACTGTTTATTACTCCCCAGAGATCTGGCTCATGTTATATTTTCAATAAATACAGGGTGTTATCTAATAAATATATAACTGTGAAGGGAGACACTTGGGCCACCCTCTGCGGCCTTTCCCAGGCCATTACCAGGGGGCTGGATTGGAAGTGGAAGGGCCAGTACACCAGCTGCCACCCATAACGGATGCTGGCACTACAGGCTGCAGCTTTATTCACTTTACCACAATGCTGGCCCCACATAGACACTTTTTGTTTTGTTTTGTGACCTTTATTTAAACAGTTACTTGTTAGAAACAAAATGATTTGTAAAATAAGCTACAGATTTATCCAGAGAAATAATATCTTGATGTAGAACTCAGGCATTCTTTGTTGCCATCTTGCATCCTCTGTCTTGTCTCTTCCATTGCCACTAGCTGGCTTCCACTACTGCTAGATTCCAGCAACAGCAGGATTCAATCCAGGGCCTTTGTTTTTTACTCTTTTCTAAAAATTCTATTTAAGTTATACAAGTTTCACATATGCAGATGTAGAAACATACTGATACTTCCCACCTTACCCTCCCTCCCACCCATGCTCCAGTTCTTCTTCCTCTTCCCTTTCCCATTCCCAGCTTTCATTTTTACAAAGATCCACTTTCAGTTTATTTAATGATCTTAAAGTTACCCTACACTAAGTAAAAGAGTTCAACAAATAGTATGAAGAAAAAATAAGAATGATATCCCTTTCTCCCTCCCTCCTTCATATACATATTTGCCCATATACATTAAATTTTAAAACAATCACAGATCATTGCAACTATAGTAGTATATCATTATTAATCATTGGTTTGACAAAGGTACAAAAAAGCTTGACAAAACTACATTTGCAGCAATACTGACATGCACAGGCATTTCTTATGAAGGAGAACTGTAGTATTTGCCTTTCTCTGTCCTGCAGTACTTCACTCAACATTATGTCCGCAGGTTGCATCCATTTAGCTACAATTGTATATTCTTTATACTTTCATTCGATCATACACCCTCCATATTTTGGCTACTGTGAACAGTGAGGCCATAAACATGGTACAGGTATCTCTTTGATACAATATGTTCGTGTCTTTTGAGTATATACCCAGTAGTGGGATTGCTGGATCATATGGCAAGTCTATTTCTAGCTCATCTCCACACTTCTTCCCCTGGGATATGCTTTGCCCACACTGCTGTCCTGAATATCTCACTCACTCTCCACACTTCCAGTGCCATCCTTTTTCTATTGCTTCAAGTAACATGATGTCCCTTTGGGGGACAAGTGCTACTTGAACGTAAGAGGTCATCATTCCACAACAGACTCATACAAAAACTGTCAAAGGATGATACCACAAGGCAGATGTCCATAACATACAATGTTAAGAAAATGAAAACTTTTTGTATCTCAAGTAGAATGATTAAAACATTCTAATTTTTTTTTTCAAAAGATGAAACAGTACCTGTGAAATTGTTCAAATAAATTTCTTGGGACAAAATTCAACAGTGTGTACTTGGTAGTCCGTATTCGGTTATTCACGTAGGTGCCCGAGACCTTCTCATACTCCTCTTTGAAGGGCCGGAGGTGGGGAACCACCACCCGGTGCTTTCCTGCCAGTTTGGGGGTGTGCGACGACTTGCCTCTGCAGGCAAGCAGTGAGGAGTAGTTGTATGGCCTCTCATCGTCATCCCTGGTTCTGCCTCCCATCAGCCGCTGCCAGTGGTATCTGGCCCATTGAAGAGCTTCAGTCATGTCCAGAACACAGAGAGATCCAGCTTGTGTGGGTGATCTAGAAACAAACAGATAACACAGTTTGGCCTCCGTGTGTCAAGTCTCTTAACTTGTGTGATTATCAGTTTTCTCATCTTTGAAATGCAAACAATGCCAAAGATGTCAGGAAATTGTCCTGAGGAGTCGATGAATAACATGGGAATGACCGCGCATGAAATCTCATTGACAGCAGCAGTCAATGAAACCCATTCTGTGTGCATTGCAAAAGGCACACATTCTCCCCTGTATGCGCATCCCTTTGCTCATCAAGGGGTAGTCTTTGTCTCCCCCACTCAACCTGGCTAGTGGAACTCCAGCAAAGGCGGCACAAGCAGAAGCCCCAGAAGTGTCTGCTCATTGGCCTGCTCTCTTTCACTGCTGCCACCACCCTGAGCCCCCGCCAAGGCTGGTCTGTTGGACGATAAGCAAACATGTCCCCACTGCAACCACTGCTCCTGCCAACATATGGGTGAGGTCACTGCCAGCTGATGACTAACACGTGAGTGTGCCCACTTGGAACAGGAGGAGACATCCCAGCTGAGCTCAGCCCGTATTGCTATACACCAAACTCGGAGTCACCAAAAGTTACATTACCAAGTTTTGAGATAGTTTATTAACAAACAAAACCTAACTGAAGCATAGTTCCTTCCTTATTTTCCTCATTTCAAAACTGTCCTTGTTTTCCGAGACAGTCTGCTCTACCACACACACAAGCTCTTTAGTTAGAAAACCAAAGGGATGAGAAGCTCACATGTTAAGAACACACTATGTTCAAAGCACTTTGCAAAACTCTTGACATTCTCTATCTTATTTCATATTGGCATCAATCCTCTGGCATGGGTATTATTTCAACTTTACAAAAGAGAAACAGACATACAGAGGTCAACATGCTGAAGTTCACAAGGTTAGTAACTAAGGCCGATTCAAACCACATGTTAAAGATTCAAAAGGTTTAAACTGTTAAGTCTCTAACGTGTCACCAGGGTGGTGGCACCCCCAGAGTACACCTGGTAGGTAATGAGTGTATCTTCATGAGCCTGGAGGGCAAGGTCTAGAGGCCCTAATTCCACCCTTGCTTTATCAATGCCACTGCATTTGCTTATCATCTGGGGTTGGAGTTCACCTCTGGAAATCTTTAATAAATTTAGTAAGTTGTCCTGATGATCAGATGAGAAGTTAATTAAGGTGTGTGCAGACTCAGCCAGAGGAGAAGTGGGTTGTGTGGAGGACACTACACAGGGCTAGGGATAAGGAAGGAGTGAGATCTGGACCCCGTTCTCCCTCTGGGAGCTCCAGGCCTAGGGGAGGAGATGGACCTGTCAATACACAGATGCAATCCAGATGCCCAATGGTATTTAAGGCCCTGAAGTACTCTGGGCAAATTATTGAAGCTTTCCTCCTTCCTAAGCTTTACCCTAACTTTATAATGTGTGTATTGATTCTTTTCTCTAAAGTGTTACACTAATCAGAAATCAATAGCTTCCCCCTAGGCACATTAAAATTGTATCCAGCTTTCACAGATCCAAAATCATAAATCATTACCTCGTAGCTCTGGGAGATGTGGTTGACTGATTCTAGTCATTCTAGTCAATCAATATCTTTAATAATACATTCTTGTTAGCATGCTTGTTTACTATACATTATGCCTTAAGCAAGTCAAAAGATCACGGTTATTCGGCATCACTATCATTGCACTTACAGAAAATAAGTTGAATCACAAATAATCTTTTAAAAATCCATAAAATCTTTAAGAATTGTATACAACTACAGCAAAATAATGAAAATAAGTAGGAGTAGACAGTTATTTATATCAGGTTAGTAGTGCATTTGTAGTGTGAATACTGGACTCACAACACAAAGGCTTGATTAGAAAGTCAGTCTTGTCAGTGTAATGATTCATATTAAATCACCAGGTCTCTGTCTTTTGGAATATGACCTCTAAAATATTTATTCATAAAGAACTAAATCAATGAACATGGAATGCCCATCTATTCAATGTAATGTTTAAAACTTTTAAAACGCCTACCTTAGAGAAGTCCAGTTTTCACAGCCTTGCACCTTTAAACCAGTAACTCATAATGGTAGCTTGAGTTATAAAAGTAGATCATAAAATATACAGAAATCTCTCCCAGGATAAGGATGTAAGGTAATGTTTTCTAAGTGAACTGACAAATAATGGGAATGCTTTCCATAAGTATTAAGCATTTTTCACACCATTTCATACTGTGCACATTAGGTGACCATTAGGAAAAACGTCACTTTCTTTAGATGGCTAAAATAAGCATTATTTGCTACCACTTCTAGAAGCTTTAAAAGAGAAGTTTTCACTTGGAATTAAATTCTTAATAAGACATTACAATGTATATGTCTAGATGGGCATCTGCCCTAGGAGTTAAGATACCCATGTCCTACATCACAGTGTCTGGGTTTTATTTCCAGCTCCTCACTCCAACTTTCTAATGCCAACCCTGGAAGCTAGTGGTGATGGCTGGCTCAAACAGCCTTTTGTGTTGGGCAGGAATGATCAAGGAGCTCCTTAGCCACCTGTTCAGTGACTTTGAAAATGTGTTAACTTCTATCCCAGTGAAAAATACATTCTGTGATGCAACCTAGAATACTCACCCACACTACAGCTGAAACACCAGTTCTACAAAGCAGTTTTTACCCTTACTATTTTCAATGTACACAAGTATTCCTATTTTCTCTTGCATATTAACACTACTCACAATGTAATGAATTGGTTTCAAGGTACCCTGCTGTGTTTCGATATACATGAAGGGACTTCAAAAAGTTAGTGGATAAAGAAATTAAAAGATAAGTTTATTGGGACAGGCATTGTGGCACAATGGCTTAACCTGCTGCCTGCGGTGCTGGTATCACCTATGGGCACTGGTTAGAGTTCCAGCTGATCCACTTCTGATCCAACTCCCTGTTTATGTACATAAAAAAGCAGCAGAAGATGGCCCAAGTATTTGAGCCCCTGTACCCACATGTGAGACCAGAATGAAGCTCCTAGCTCCCGGGCCATTGTCACCATTTGAGGAATGAACCAGCAGATGGAAGATCGATCGATCGATCGATCGATCTCTTTTTTTTCTCTCTCCCCCCACTTTCATCTGCAATTTGTTTCAAACAAGTTTTTAAGAAAATTCTTATTTCAGTGAAGAAAAAATTTTAAAGCAATAAAGATGGGTCTTGAGAAAGTTCACGACAATACATATGAAAAATTACACATGAATTTCCAAAACATTTGTCAGCAAAATAAATTTACATTTTATTCTGTTTTCCCATGAATTTGTGAAGTGCACTCATACTTTGGAAACACACCGAGTGCACACGGCTCCACACACTGAGCTGAAAGTACATACGGAAGTGGCTGGACCCATGCTGCAGGCCACACTCATACAGGAACCACACTCTTAGAGAGAAATGCACTGAAAGACAGCAGTGGGACAAGAAGGCACAGGTGAGGGCTGTACCTTTCCCTCTACAGCCAGAAGCAAATGACCTTTTCTGTCTACCCAAGAAAGTTAAAAGCATGTTTATGTTTATACTTAGAAAAGGCTCTTACGTGTTTCACATAAGTATGCAGAAAATTTTCCACAAAATATAAAAGGAAAGTAACTCAAAGTAATAAATACTTCAAAAAATCAAAAATTAGTCTCTGAAAGCTTATATTGGAGGTTATTTAATCTCAAGACCAAAAACCAGTAGCCTTTAAGCAAAATTCTATTCAATGATGAATTTTGAGCAAGGTGTTGGCAAATATAGTTTTAGTTGCACAAATGTATGTATGTATGTGTGTGTGTGTGTGTGTGTGGAGAGGGAGGGAGGGAGAGAGAGAGAGAGAGAATATCAATTAACATTTAAATCCTGAGATAGCGCCTGGCGCTGTAGTGTAGCTGGTAAAGCTGCCCCCTACGGTGCTGGCATCTCCCATATGGGCGCCAGTTCGAGTCCTGGCTGCTCCGCTTCTGATCCAGCTCTCTTTTATGGCCTGGGAAAGCAGCAGCAGAAGGCCCAATTCCTTGGGCCCAGGCACCCACGTGGGAGACCTGGAAGAAGCTCTTGGCTTCAGATCAGCGCAGCTCCGGCCATTGCAGCCAATTGGAGAGTGAACCAGTGGATGGAAGACCTCTCTCTCTCTCTCTCTCTCTCTGCCTCTCCTCTCTCTGTGAAACTCTTTCAAATAAGTAAATCTTTTTAAAAAAATCTTGAGATAAATGAGCATAAAATATTAATAATTAGCGTCTCTTAAAGAAAAAAAAATCAGCAGAATCCTGGGTCCACATTTTTACAAATTACCAAATGTCGAAAGCTTTTCACTGGGGTTGGTGCTGTGGTGTAGAAGGTTAATCCTCTGCCTGCAGTGCTGGCACCACATATGGGCACCAGTTTGAGTCCTGCTGCTACACTTCCTATCCAGCTCCCTGCTAATGTGCCAAGTCCTTGGGTCCCTGCACCCTCATGGGAGACCTGGAGGAAGCCCCTGTATTCTGGCTTCGGCCTGGCCCAGCCCAGGCTGTTGTGGCCATTTGGGGAGCGAATCAGTGGATGGAGATATTTCTCTTTCCCTTTCCTCCTCCTCCTCCTTGTCTCTATCTCTGCATTTCAAGTAAATAACTAAATCTTTTTTTAAAAAACTAACAAAAAAGCTTTTACTAAGGTTCTTGACCTAACCCTACATTTTGTCTCCCATTTTAATTGAGGGAATGAGACTTTTTGATGAACCAAATACTTCCAACTTTGTGGACTCAGGCTGAGCCTCTTATCAACTGTGTGATCCACTTAACCCAGCTCTGAGCCTGGAATAAGACACTGCTGAGAGTCACAGGACATGCACAGATAAACCTTGTTTACTCTATTTCTCATTCTCCTCTGTGGCTATTTCTCTCTCTCTCTCTCTCTCTCTTTTTTTTTTTTTTTTTTTTTTTTTTTTTTACAGAATTAGAGAGACAGAGAGAAAGGTCTTCCTTTTCTGTTTGTTCACCCCCCAAATGGCTGCCATAGCTGGCGCGCTGCGCCGATCCGAAGCCAGGAGCCAGGTGCTTCCTCCTGGTCTCCCATGGGGTGCAGGACCCAAGCACTTGGGCCATCCTCCACTGCCTTCTCAGGCCACAGCAGAGAGCTGGACTGGAAGAGGAGCAACCAGGACAGAATCTGGCGCCCCAACCGGGACTAGAACCCAGGGTGCTGGCGCCACAGGTAGAGGATTAGCCTAGTGAGCCACAGCGCCAGCCTGTGGCTATTTCTTAAGTCACAGATAAGTAATGTTTGGGGACCCTGTATATGGGGCTGAGATCAAAACTTTAAAAATATTACTTTCAATTTAAAAAAAAAATGTTGTCTACATATAAATAAATGCTCAATGTACCTGTCAGTTCCTAAGAAAAAAATCAATACTAAATACACATAAAAGCCAATCACAAGAAACACAGGCTATAAAATGACCTTTATATCACTCAATATCATCTCTAACATTCTCTCCAAAACTCATTTCAACTATGAACAACCTAGATTCCCTCTTTCATGGTTCATCATGGCTTTGCGTCAATTTGCCGAAGGAATCCAAGATCTAAGTTTGAAAAGCAGTCACTTACAGCTTGGGATTGCACCATTCTGCATTTACTAGAAGGAAGCTACTTCTCTAGGCTTGAAAGATTTTTTTAAAAACGTATTTTTTCCTCTCCTAGATTTTATTTTAAAGATTTATTCATTCATTTGAAACTCGGAGCTATAGTGAGAAGGGGAGAGACAGAGAGGAGAGATATCTTCCATCTGCTATTTCACTCCCCAAATGGCCATAATAACCAGGGCAATCAGGGCTGGGCCAAGCTGACACCAGGAGGTTCATCTGGGTCTCCCACGTGGGTGCAGCAGCCCATGCAGTTGCGCCACCTTCTGCTGCTTTTCTAGGCACATCAGCTGGGAGTTGCATTGGACCTGGAACAGCTGGGACCTGAACTGGCACCCATATGGGATGCTGGCACAGCAGATTTTGGCTTAAATTTTACACATGCTGCTCCACACCACCAGCCCCTCTGCTAATAGATTTATAAGACCAGTAAGCAGTATAGTAGTGATGAAGACATCAACTCTTAGAGTCAGATGTCAATGTCCATTCTTGGCATCTCCACTTGCCAGTTAACACTGATTAAAGTGCTGGGAGGTTCAAGTGAATATATGCAAAACTTTTAGAACAATGGGATTGCTAAGTAAAGTGTAGCTACTTCTGTGTTTATCTGGAATACATTCCCTCAAAATATCCATACTTCCGAATGCAATTTACAGGTTCAGTGGGATCCCAATCAAAGTACCAATGACATTCTTCTTAGATTTAAGAAAAAATACTAAAATTCATATGGAAACACAAGAGACCTTGATTAGCAAAAGCAATCTTAAACAATAAAAACAAAGCCAGAAGTATCACAAAACCAGATTTCAAGACATACTACAGGGTAGTTACAATCAAAACAGCTTGGTACTGGTCACAAAAATAGAAATGTAGATCAATGGAACAGAACAGAACCCCCAGAAGTCAATTCACACATCTACAACCAGCTAATTTTTGACAAAGGAGCTAAAATCAATTCCTGGAACAAGGACAGTCTCTTCAACAAATGGTGCTGTGAAAACTGGATCTCTGCATGCAGAAGTATGAAACAAGACTCCCACTTTACACCTTATACAGAAATCAACTCAAAATGAATCAAGAATCTACAGCCTGATACCATCAAATTACTAGAGGAGAACACTGTGGAAACTCTGCAAGATATTGGCACAGACAAGGACTTCTTGGAAAAGACCCCAGAAGCACAGGCAATCAAAGCCAAAATTGACAAATGGGATTATATCAAGCTGAGAAGCTTCTGCACTTCAAAAGAAACACTTTACAATGTGAAGCAACCAACCAATAGAAGAAAATATTTGCAAACTATGCAATTGATAAAGGATTAATATCCAGAATCTATAAAGAGCTCAATAATCTCAACAATAAACAGTCCAGTTAAGAAATGGACAAAGGACTTCGATAAACATTTTTCAAAAGATGAAATCCAAATGGCTAACAGACACTTGAAAAAATGCTCAAGATCACTAGCCATCAGGGAGATGCGAATCAAAACCACAATGAGGTTTCACCTCACCCTTCTTAGAAACACTCCTATACAGAAATCAAAACACAATAAATGCTGATGAGGATATAGGGAAAAAATTTCCCAAATCCACTGTTGAAGAGAATGCAAACTAGTACAGCCATTGTGGAAGACAGTATGTAGGTTCCTCAGAAATCTGAAAATAGGTCTACCATATGACCCAACAATCCCACTCCCAGGAATTTCCCCAAAGGAAATGAAATCAGCATATGAAAGCTATCAGTACTATGTTTATTGCAGCTTAATTCACAATGGCTAAAATATAGATTCACCAGATTTTATTAAAGTTATAGCTTTAAGAGCAAACTACAACTATATGAAAGTTTGAATTTCAATAAACTTGCTAGTTAATAATGAGTGGAAAAATACTATTAATTATCCTGGGGCCAGCACTATAGTGCAGCAGGTTAAAGCCCCAACCTACAGCACTGGCATCCCATATGGGTGCTGGTTCGAGTCCCGGCTATTCCACTTATGATCCAGCTCTCTGCTAATGTGCCTGAGAAAGCAGTGGATATAGTCTAAGTCCTTGGGCCCCTGCACCCACGTGGAGACCCGAAGGGAGCTCCTGGCTCCTGATGGGCTCAGCTCCAGCCTTTGTGGACACTTAGGAAGTGAATCAGCAGATGGAAGACCATTCTACCTCTACCTCACTACATTTCTAACTCAGTATTTCATACAAATAAAATAAAATTTTTTTAAAAAAAGATTAACTATATTCTCACATATTCCTGGGCTGAGATTGGCAACCTGCAGTCCAATATTGCTAATAAGTGCAAAATCAAATTGCCTTTCAATGGACAAGTTGCTTTAATTTGTTACTATTAACATGTTATCTAGAATGTAAATGTTTATCAATATGATCACAGGTCCTAAAAATAAAGAGGAATTTGATATGGGATTAATAAAATTCCAAGGCCATATACACTCAACTTACTATATAATTTCACAGCAAAGCAACAATATAAAGATAAATGTTTTATCACAATAATCATTTATCATCAACATATAAGTATCTAAATATTAAAATATGTATGTAAAGGCTTATTTATAATTGTCACAAGAAAATTACAGACCAATTTCACTTATGAATATTGCCACCAAAATTCAATAAAAGTTAGCAAATTGAATACAATCAGAAGAATGGATACTTCCAGGAAATGAGAGTGGTCTTCAGTTGAGTCATCAAGGAAACAGATACCTTGGTGTTAACAATAACAAGGAGCTGAATTCTGCCAACAAGCTCAATGAGATTGAATGTGGATTCTTCCCCAAAGCCCCTAGATGAGAACTCAGAATGGCTGACATCTTAATTCCAGCCTTTGAAAACCTGACCAAAGAACCCCAACATACTGTGTCTGGATCTTTGATCTACAGAACTATCCACTATTGAGTAGGTGATGGTTCAAGCCATTAAATTTGTGGTAATTTGTTACACAGCAACAGAAAACTAATGAAGAAAGCCCAGAAGTAGATCAATATATAAATGGAATATTATGTACGGAAAAAGTGGAATTTCCATTCATTGGGAAAATGGTAATTTGTTTAATTAATAACTCTGAAATAAATGATCAACCACCTTGAAAACAAGAATGCTAAATTCCTATTTTTACCATATTGAAAAAAAACCTCCAGGTAGATTAAAAACTTAAATGTAAAAAATGATAGTAGATAAATTTAGAATATTTTTTATTGTTAGCTGGGCAAAGTTATAAAAGACAAAATAATTTATCAATGAGCTATCTACCTTATGTAAAAAATCTCAAATAAAACCAATACACAACTGCAACATTTAATGAATTGGAAAGTTTTACTATTCCTAAATTTTTCAAGTTGATATATAAAAATTAAGAGCTCAATAAAATAGGATATAAAGTAGATATAATTTTCAGAAGACTAAATTCAAACGGATAATGAAAAACAAGACACTCAACCTCACTACTCAGAGGGATACAAATTAAAGCTGCCATGAATATTCTGTTATCCACACAACTAACAATTAAAACAATTTTATGCAATGAGTGTGTGAACTGCTACTTTATCAACAAAATTTGACAAAAGAAACTTGACAATACCTGTTAAAATTAAAAAAAACATAAACCACTGAAAATGTAGTTTCACTCTGAAGAGTATTACCTGTAAGTATGAACATATGTACAATAACGTATATTATAGTCTTTGTGTTTGTAGTAACAACAAGATCTTAGAAACACAAAAATCCTTCAATTGGAGAATAGCTGAACACATTGTAAATACCTACTTTATAGAATATTATATATCTATTAAAAACATATCTCTTTCCATTGACCTGGGATGATGGCTATTATAAATAGCAAGCAAAGAAAGCACATGACAGAGAATTATAAATAGAATGAACTTTTCTAAAACTGAATGTCAAGGCCCAAATTGTCTGGGTTCAAAGACTCGCAGAATAACTTGGCCACAGTTTAAATTACAGTTTGTTTTACTATATAACTAGCAAACAAAATCTGCAAAGGTAGACATAAGATCTAGAATGTGCATTAATGGACATAGCTTCCATTAACTCTCTATTTTCTCATGTAGATGTGGTCATTTAGTAAGTTTGTCAAATATGAGGAATGCCAAGCCTGCCAGTTCAATAAAACCTGGAACATGAGACCACTGCCTCTTCAAATTCTCAGGTTAGGCACCACATCAGCACAAGGGCTTACTGATTACCAAGAGATTTCTTACTGCATCACAGCTTCATAATTTTACTATTAACATTGTACTGTTCGATGTACAGCTGTCTTCACATAACACATTTATGAATTTTTGAAGACCCTCATATAAACTAAGCATTGCTTAGTAAATAAGTACTAATGCAACTTTTAAAATTATTTATTTATTTATTTACTGATTTGAAAGGGGGAAAGACGGAGGAAGAGAGGGAGGGGGAAGAGGGGGGAGAGATAGGTAGGCAGACACAGATAAACAGCAACATAATGAGACAGCAAGTACTCCCATCTGCAATGGCCAGAGGTGCGCAAGAGCTGAAGCTGGGAGCTGAACATAATATAGATTCCCCACCTGAGCGGCAAGAACCCAAGAACCTGAATCATCACTACTGCCTTCTAGGTAAGAATTAGCAAGAAACTGGAGTCAGAAGATGAAGCTGGAAATTGAACACAGGTACTCAGCTACGGAATGTGAACATCAATAACTAGGCTAAACACCTGCTTCAAAACACCAACATTTCCTTAATGATTATTGTTTACAAAGTACTTTTCAGATCCAAGAAGGTTTTCTTTCTCAAGGTATACAATCTTTGACTCCAAAGTCATGCCTTTCCAACTATATAATACTATATCAATACAAAATTTAAAATAATCAAATAGGATCACTTAAAATTACTTTCTAATGATGGTAAATTTTTAGAAGATATTAAGAATAATACCTTGTATTAACAGAGTATACCTACAATATAACATATCATACTAAACTCCCTATTATACACAAATGCACTTGAGAGCAGACTTAATTCTCAAAAACCTTGTTTCTCCTAAAACACACTTAATGAAAAGTTTGTAGTAGAGCAGATTACCAAAGGTAAACACAGGATAATGAATTCCACTGGGCCCAGTTAGTATTAAAAATGCTGAGGTCATCAACAGCCTACAAACAACTTCAAATATACACATGAGCTTACTTGCAATAGAAGAGGAAAACATTCCCATATAGTCATTTTGAGATGCTTGGAATGAAACATGCTTCAGCACGCACCAGAATCGCCTCGCACTCCCTTCATTTCTGATCCAGCAGGTTTGGAATGGGGCTCAGGAATCTGCATGCCTAACACCTTTAAAACAGGCAGTGCTGACACTGCTGGACTTTGGACTACACCTGGTGAACCACTGGTCCATGTTAAGTAACATTACTTCAAAATGCAAATTTGAAGTTCAGTGTAAACCCTTTGTTAGCTATCACCATGTTATTGGGAAGTCCATCTCTTCTGAGAGTATATGGAAGAAGCAGCATCAGGGGCCGGAGCTGTGGCATAGTGGGCTAAGCCTCTGGCTGCAGTGCCGGCGTTCGGTTCAAGTCCTGGCTGCTCCACTTCCAATCCAGCTCTCTACTGTGGCCTGGGAAAGCAGTAGAAGATGGCCCAAGTGCTTGGGCCCCCGCACACGCATGGGAGACCGGGAAGAAGCTTCTGGCTCCTGGCTTTGGATAGGCTTAGCTCAGCCATTGTGGCCACCTGGGAGTGAACCAGTGGACAGAAGACTTTTCTTTGTCTCGCTCTCCTCTGTCACTCTATCTCTCAAATAAATAAAATTTCTTTAAAAAGCAAAGGCAGCTGATATACACTGGACTGCTTATACAAGCAGACTATTTTATCTAAGGCTGCAATGAAGTAAAAGAGTACAGATCTAGCTTATCCCCAGATCACCAGAGATTGCTGATGAGGTGCAAAGGATTTATCTCTCTATGCAGAGAAAACACAGCTCAATCACTTTCAACCAACATTTCTAAAAATCAGCAAAGAAGGACAATAGGCTCTGGCCCTGATCAATCTATAATTTGCTCCCAATCAAAATGTGAAAACACCAACAAAATATTAAAGTTATTGCATGTTTCAAACTTTAGAATACAGAGAAGTTATCTATCAGGGTTAATAAGAAGTACAGAAAAATTTATGGCTTTCTGTATCTGTGGCTGAGTATAAGATAGGAACTGCCTCACATTAGACTCATGATAAGAAGGTCTCTTTGACCTGTAAGATGTAGCCCTACCTGAGGGTTTTATCATAGTGAGGCCTGATACAACTTGGGCTTGCTCCCATCTGTGTCATCTCTGACTTGCTTGTCTAACTTACCTGCTTGTAAGAGGCTTACTACCTCAGGGAGATGGATTCCTTATCCTACAGGTAATGATAATGGCAGTAGGATCATTTGCTATCTTTGTGGGTTTCTTTGCTACATCAGGTGCCCAGGTAACATATGGGCATCGCCCTGCTATCTACAAAAGCAGGTTTCCTTTTCCCTCATGTCACATCATCTTTGGAAAAGTATAAACTGTGTGTGGATATATATCACATAGGCTTTCATGAAGACAAGGGCCAGCTGATTTAGTGCGAAAAGTGTGGCTCCTGTGAATAAAATCCCCTGGGAGTCTGAGTGCTCTGTGACATCCACAACAACTGAGCTTGAACTAAGCGCCAGGAGGAAAGCACATCCCACACTTCAGATACACACAACAAAGTGGGCCAGGATAATACATCACTTGAAACACTGAATTAAAGTAATTGGCTTTGATGATTGCTGATTATCATGTCAGGAAGTGACATTAATATGTATAAAAAGCTAACTCATACCATCTTTCATTTTTGCCACAAAGAAATGCTATAGTTTTGCCATTTTCAAGAATCTTAATGAAAACAGTTCAACTCACTCAAGCACGTGGCCCTTACAGGCCTTCAGAGATGAGTGTCTGCACCAAGCTCATTTCATCCCCGATTCCTTCAACATGACCTGACACTATTGGTTAACGCCAGGGAGAAAGATAAAAAAAAATACCGTTCTACATCACAGAAGCAGCTTCTAAGTGAGACCCTCCACAGCACTGGATGACATTTCATATCATTGCTGAAGAAAACTAAAATGACCATTTTTAAATATAGCATGCATATGTTGAAAGAAGGCAGAGGTACAAAATTAGAGTGTCGTATCTAGATGCACTGTTTTACACTGGGAAATGTTATCCATTGCTACTGTTTGCAACCAAACATTAAATAGAAGGGTTTCTTGAATTCTCTCCTGTGACTGGAAACACAT
The DNA here is from genome assembly GCF_051225735.1 of Oryctolagus cuniculus. Taxonomy (NCBI): domain Eukaryota; kingdom Metazoa; phylum Chordata; class Mammalia; order Lagomorpha; family Leporidae; genus Oryctolagus; species Oryctolagus cuniculus. The sequence goes on along the minus strand of NC_142868.1, from coordinate 40,808,276 downwards.
AATTTATATACACAATGTATAGCATATACATATGTACATATATATTATACATAGATGGTCCTTGATTCATGATGGGGCTATATCCGAATAAACCCATGATAAGTTGGAAGTATCATGAGTAAACTTGCATTTAATATATTTCATCTGGGGCTGGCACTTCAGCCCAGTGCAATAAGCCACCGCCTGCTGCGCCACCATCCCATATGGGAGCTGGTTCGAGTCCTGGCTGCTCCACTTCCAATCCGGCTCCCTGCTAATGGCCTGGAAAGAAGTGGAAGATGGCCCAAGTCCTTGGGTTTCTGTTCCCACATGGGAGACATGGATGAATCTCCTGCCCCCTGACTTCAGCCTGGCCCAGCCCCAGCAGATGTAGCCATTAGGGGAGTGAACCAGAGGATGGAAGATCTCTCTAACTCTGCCTTTCAAGTAAATAAATAAACCTTTAAAAATACCCACTTAACCTACTGAACATTACAGCTTAGCCCAGCAGACCTTAAACATGCTCAGAACACTTATATGAGCCTACATGGGCAAAATCCTGTAACACAAAGCCTATTTAATAATAAAGTGTCAAATATCTCACATAATTTATTGAATACCTGTGTTCAAAAAATACTGGCAATGCAGCACACTGTAGAGTGCCAGTTGCTTCCCCTTGTGATGGCAGGGTCAACAGGGAGGTGTGGCTCCCAGCTGCTGCCAGCATCAAAGAATCACACATCTCTGTAGCCCCACAGAAGATGAAAATACAGCATATGGGGCTGGGGCTGTGGCATAGTGGGTAAAGCCACCACCTGCAATGCTGGCATCCCATATGGGCGTTGGTTCAAGTCCTGGCTGCTCCACTTCCAATCCAGCTCTCTGCTATGGCCTGAGAAAGCGGAAGATGGCCCAAGTGCTTGAGCCCCTGCACCCACATGGGAGACCTGGAAGAAGCTCCAGGCTCCTGGCTTCAGATTGGCACAGGTCCAATTGGGGCGTGAACGGCAGGTCCGTAAAGGCCAACTGGGAAGTGAACCAGTGGATGGAAGACCCACCCCCCACCTCTCTCTCTCTGTGTAACTCTTTCAAATAAATAAATTAAAAAAAAAAAGAAAATACAGTATGTGAAGTAGTTTCTACTGAAGGTGTACTGTTTTCACTACCACTAAAAGTAGCAAAATTCTAAGCTGATAAGTCATGGATCCTCTATATATGTACATACACATATGTGTGTGTGTGTTTATGTACACATTTTATGGATGGTTCATCTAGACACTGAAAGCTTTAATGCTTCTCTCTTTCCATACACACCAGATTTTTCTTAAGAGGACCCCACCTCCAAATGAATCCCCTTCAATGATTGCTTAGGCTCAAAGCTGATTTACATAGCAGGAAGGCAGAGAAAATGCTGCAGTTGTCCACAAAGGGACTTCACAATCTTAAGGAAAATAAAATTTATTTTTGTGCAGTATTTTTTAAAAAAATCCATGCATACTTTCATGTGTATCTCTATGCTATTGGAAAGTTTTTAAAAATCTCATAGTCATGTGTAAATCTCTAATATGCCTTAATCTTTTCTTCCAATCAGAAAAGCATGAATACATGTTATAGTATTGATGGCTGTGGTAGTAATACTGTACTTTGACCTTGGTAATCCTAAATACTCCTCAAATAATATACTACAGAAATTATAGGATAGTGCGTTGAGATTTGGTTATTCAATTATAATAGTATTATTAATAAATCTAATATCACAATAGTAGTTACCATTTATAGACATATGCCAAGTTTTGTGCTGGGGATAAATATACATTAACTTTAATCCTTACAATAGGTACATATTATTATCTCCAGTTAATGTCAAGGGAACTGAAGCTCATCTTGCTTGGAAAACTCAACCAAGTGGTATGGAATTGTACGCAGCTCATGTGGAGGGAGAGCCTCCGCCACTGCAGAGTCCTCTCGCTTAGAACAGACCCACCCAAGCAGAGCTGGCAGGAAGCACCTTGCTTCTAGCAGACCCATAAGAAATGTCAGAGTCAAAGAATAGAAGACTACTATTTTAAAAAATTGAACATAAGTACTTAAGGGAAAAATTACTAATGGCATACTTCACTTGAAAAAAAAAGTTAACAGCTAAAGTACTTGTATGTATTTATTTTAAAAACATCCTTCAAATGCAGTCAATAGAAGACTCCTTATATGGATTTGAAATATAATCTCATATATGCAAATAAAATTTTTAAGTGATTCATTTTTTCACCTGAATCCAATATCCTTTGATGGCTGCAACATCCATCAGCAACAGAGCAACCATCTTTTGCTGCCCCTCACACTCAGTCTCACTTCCCTACCTAATTTCAACAGTTAATCACCCTGTCGTTTATCATCTCAACTGCTCTACTCCCCTTTCTCACTTCTTTCTTACCAAAGCCCTTACCCTGATTATATTCGAATCAGTTGTATTTAGATCTCTACATATTCTGCCCCAGTGTTTACAAGTGGAAAGTGTCTAGAGAGAAATAAATACACAGCATCACTGATTAGTGTCATTTGTAGTTCTTGAACAGGAACCAGGAATTGGACATCCACACTCACTGCAGTCCTACTGCATTTCTAGTACAGCCACTCCCACTTTCACACTCAACCTTCTTGTACCGTTTCCTTTCTTCTCTGGCAGCCAATATCTCCCTTCTGACTTTCTTGCTGCTGATGACCTTGTTTTTGTTTTACTGAGCAAATCAAAGCCATCAAAAGCAAACTCCCACAAGCCTCCTCATGTAACTGAGCCCAAGACTCATACTGCCAACCAGGCAGTCCGTTGCCAGAGAGTAACCACAGTGAGCTCCAGGTTCTCTCCCCAAACCTGCTGCCCCTGTGGACCAGCCATGTCAGCTGGTGGTAGTTCCATCCTCCATGCTCTACCCCAAACGCTTGAGTCCATCATTTTCTTACAACTCCTATCTGGTCAGTCAGAAAATTCTGTTAGTTACAGTTAATGTTTTATTATTTATTTGAGACACAGGGAGAATGCATTGCCATCCACTGGTTTACTCCTAATCTCTGGCAACTGCTGGGATTTGGGTCAGGCTGACTTCAGAAGCCAACAACTCAATCCAGGCATCCAATGTGACTGGCAGAGACCCAACTGAGTCACTACCTGCTGCCTCCCAGGGTAAACATTAGCAGAAAGCTGAAATCAGGAATAGAGGTAGAACTCAAACCCAGGCACTCTGATATGTGATGCAGGTGTTGGTTGTAACTGCTATAGCAAACCCAGGCCCCTTCCTTCCAAAATTACTTACAGAACCTTACTACCTCTCCTGGCCTCCCTAACTATTGCCCTAGCCCAGGACTATCAGCCTGGTACTATTACAACCTAAGTTAGACGCTGATGTCATCACAGAGACTCTCTGAAGGCTCCTATACTAATTGCAGGAACAGCCTCCAGCTCCCTGAGATCTTTCCCTCCCCATTATTTTCCTTCCCTACATTATTTTTCACAGAACTTTAGCATCACTCTCTAAGAGTACATAGTTTATTTGCATCCTTTAGCTCTTGTCTACTTTGTCCATTAGGGCAAGAATTTCTGTGCTTTTTTGTTCACTGATACAGCCTAGGTATAGGACAGTATGAGGCACAGAGTAGACTTTCAATGAATATTTGAGGAATGAATGATTGAAACCAAATAGCACCTCTGTTACAAGCAGTAAAGAACAGCTTCAACAGTTTTACACACTGTGGCTCCAGACAATGATACGTTTAGCTTAGGCATTTTGTGGTAGCTCACTAAAGCCTTCATTATGCATGCTAAAGTTATTATTGCACATATTAGGATCTAGAGTACATAACCCTAAAAGGGAAACTAGCAAAAGGAAACCACAGAAAGGAAACAAAATAGAATCACTTTTTAAAAATAGCTGAGGAATTTGAATTTTGTTGTTCTAAAACTCAGGGAGGAAGATCATTTGAGTAATCTATATCATGTCACTTATGACAGCTTAAGGTCTACCCCTCTGGTACAAATTTCATCTGGGAGGGAAGTCATATAATGTGTACTCTATTTTCCTATGTTTGAAACAGCTTGTTTTTTAAAAAATATTTGAAAGTCAAAGTTACACAGAGATAGTGTGGAAGAGGGAGAGGGAAAGGGAGGGGGGTAGAGGAGTGAGGTGAGAGAGGGAGAGGAGAGAGGAGAGACAGGAGAGAGAGAATCTTCCATCTGCTGGTTCACTCCCCAGATCTGCTGAACCAGACCAAAGCCAGCAAGCCAGGAACTTCATCCAGGACTCACACATGGGTAGCAAGTGCCCAGGTACTTGGGCCATCTTCTGCTGTTTTTCCCAAGCCATTAGCAGGGAGCTGGTTTGCAAGTGGAGCAGCCAGGACATGAACCAGTGCCCATACGGGATGCCAGCATCGCAGGCAGCAGCTTTACCAATTACACTGCCATGCTGGCCCCTGAAACAGTATTTTTAATAAGTTTTGAGAATTCAGCACCCAATACTCTCATTACTAAAGTACTCTATACTGTGATGTCTTCAGAAGCATATTCATAAGCTGTTTTTTTCCCCTAGTAGATGAAGACATCCTCGGTTTGACATCTATATCTGGTCTTACAGGTTTACTCCGATTGGCTGTCCAAATATCTGGCTTTAGAAAAATCTAGCTCTTAATTCCAACTACTTTAGAAGCATTAATAAATGCAAAAAATTGAACTAATCATCTCAGTGGTCTTCATGGAGTAGAAGGCAGAAACTCAGCAAGGCTGATTCAGTGAAATCTGTTTTTACGGGTTAGAAATTCCTTATCCTTTTATCTGTTGAGTAAACAGCACTGAGAAGCTACCATGAACCTGCCAGGAACTGCTCCAGATACTGAAACCAAAGTGATGGCAAGTCTTGGGTCTACTCTTTGGCTCTTGCCCTCCAGGAGTACAGTCCACTAAAGGGATCAGCCACAAACCTCATGAGATTTCCTCATTACCTGAAATACTCCAGAAATCAGTTCCCATGAGACAAATGTTGGTATACGTGTGCCTGGGTTTAAGATCAGAAAGTGGTAAGGGCAATCAAATACTAAACAACAGATAAACAATTAAGTTCTGAAATGGAGCTTGCACGCAGATAAGTGCTCATTTTGGAAATCAGAGTCAAAATATCTTTTTAAACTGGGAGAATAGTAAATTTCTGGTATGTCACTTTTACTCATTCATACAAAGGGGGCTAATTCCAGCTCTGTGTGATAAGTTTTGTGTGTAAAACATAACACATGGGCTCTGGTTCTAAAGATGGTCTTTAAAAGATTAATGGGGCCGGCCCCGAGGCTCACTAGGCTAATCCTCCTCCTTGCGGGGCCGGCACATCAGGTTCTAGTCCCGGTTGGGGCGCCAGATTCTGTCCTGGTTGCCCCTCTTCCAGGCCAGCTCTCTGCTATGCCAGGGAGTGCAGTGGAGGATGGCCCAAGTGCTTGGGCCCTGCACCCCCTGGGAGACCAGGAGAAGCACCTGGCTCCTGCCATTGGATCAGCATGGTGCGCCAGCCGCACTGCGCCGGCCGTGGCGGCCATTGGAGGGTGAACCAAAGGCAAAGGAAGACCTTTCTCTCTGTCTCTCTCTCTCACTGTCCACTCTGCATGTAAAAAAAAAAAAAAAAATTGATTAATGGGAATCTTAAGAGAAATGAGCTAAAATAACTTGTTTAATATCTGCTTCCTCTACAACATCATCTTATTCACTGTTTATTTTTAAAATTAGTTTTCATTTATTTGGGAGAGAGGACAGGAAGGAGGGTGGGAGACAGAGACAGAGATATATGTCCCATCTGCGGGTTCACTCCCCAGATGCCTGTAGTGGCTGGGGCTGAAGCTGGAATCACAGTCCTGGTCTCCCTTGTGGTGGCAGGAACTCAATTACTTGAGACATTGCTATAGTCTCCCAGGGTCTGCACAGGTGGAACCTGGAGTCAGGAGCCAGAGCCAAGGATTTAATCCAGGCACTCTGGTGCAGCACTCAGGCACTGAAGCAGCAAGCAAAACACCCACCTCCTTGTTCACTATTTTAACCAGTAACACAGATAATGTCTGACACGTAGGGGACACCTAGTGGATAACTCTCTTGGTGATTTAATGAACGTTAATCAGATTTTCCATGGTATTCTTTGTACTCTAGCAATGAATACTGTCTAAGGAGAACAAATCGTGAGAGTAAAGGCAAATAAAATTAGAACAAGTATTGTTGGATGAAGACATGAGGTTCTTTGCTGGCATCCACGTTGTCAATTCCATTTGACCCTTAAACTCCTCAGTCATTGAGGGCTTCAGTTGTCCTCAAATGGGGCCAGTTTTGTCCTTCCCCACCATGCTTGGGGACATTTGGCAATATCTGGAGATATTTTGGGCTGTAGGTACCACAGGCCTGAGATACTGTTAAATATCCCACAATACATAAGAAACAACAAAGAAGTACCCAGCTCAAAATGTCAAAAATACTGCCCAAGAAACCCTGGGTTAGAGGAAGTCACCCCTTGGGTTCAAGAGAGAGGAAAGTGTCAGAGCATAAAGAACAGAGAGCTTCAGTCAGATCCTGGGGCTTCAGTTGTCACTCTAGCCCTAAGTCCTGGGAGCAGTTCCTATGGCCCTCAGCAAACAGCAACAATGACACCTCCCCTGCAGGGCTGTTGTCAGAAGGTAATGGGAAGATATGTAAGGTATATGGCATTTCATTGATCAATAAAAGGTAGCTATCCTCATACAACTAATTAATGCCAATGTTTCTGCGGAATAGGAAAAGCATCTTAAAGATTATGGGGTCTAGCAACTTGAAAAACAAACAGAATTTTAGAGCTGGAAAAATTATAAATATCAAACTAAATACTGCATTGTATACACAAGGAAAGTGAGGTTCAGAGACACTGACTTATACCAGATTACACAGCAAGACAGTGGCAGCTCAGGTAAAATACTCCACTACCATTTTATGACCCACATAAACAGATTTTTTAAAATCCCTAAACTGTAAAAGTATTTACAAATCTGTAATAAAAGATTTAAATCAATTTGAATATAAAATTACTATGCCCACTAAAAATTTATATGGTAGTATGACTAGGCCATAAAATATTTTAAGTTGTTGCTTGGGATGCCCGCATCCCATGTCTGAGTGCTGGTTCAATCCCAGCTACTCAACATTTGAGATCAGACTTCTTGCTAATATACACCCTGGGAGGCAGCTGCTGATGGCCCACGCAGGTGGGCTCCTGCTACTCCTATGGCTGATGGAATTTAAAGCTTCTGGCTTTGGGCTCTGCCCAGACTGTTGGAGCCATTTGGAAAGTGAACCAGTGGATGGAAGATCTCTTTTTACTGTCTTTCTGCCATTCAAGTAAATACATACAATACAACAAGGGAGAGACCAAAACTGTGAGTAGTATTATAAAGAAGTTGATTGTCTTCACTTAATTTATAAAATGGAGTAATGACAAATGGCCAATTCCAATCATTTACTCATTGCTTCACATCCCCAAAAACACGTCCATATTGAAGAAGTATTGATAATATAGCAAAAATAAATAAATAAAAATTAAAAAAAAACACACATCCAGGGTTGGCACTGTGGAATAGCAGGTAGATCCTCTGCCTGCAGTGCCAGCATCCCATATGGGTGCCAGTTCGAGTCCTGGCTGCTCCACCTCCGATCCAGCTCTCTGCTGTTATCTGGGACAGCAGTAGAGAATGTCCCAAGTCCTTGGATCCCCGCACCCGCATGGAAGACCTGGAAGAAGCTCCTGGCTCCTGGGTTAGGATCAGCCCAGCTCTGGCTGTTGTGGCCATTTGAGGAGTGAACCAGCAGATGGAAGACCTCTCTCTCTCTGCCTCTGCCTCTCTGTAACTCTGCCTTTCAAATAATCAATAAATAAATCTTAAAAATAAAATAGATGCAGTCTGCAGGAAGAACACAAGATCTGTCAATGGAACTGCACTTGGCTATTTACCATGAGTTCTTAGCCTCTCCTGAGCCTCAGTTTCCATATTTGTAAAATGGAAATACTACTAAACAGTTTTCAAAGGAGGATTATTCAATAATGCACTCTTACACACTGAAAGCACTTCGAAAGCTTCTTTTTTTTTTTTTTTTTCAACTGTTTGCTGTATTCCTACTATATAGCAGGCGCTGCTACAGATACTGGAAATAAACCAAGGAGCCAACCAAAAATCTCTGTCTTCTAGGTGCTTACCTTCTCATGTTCATTTATCTCACCCTGTCCTAGGCATAGTGTGGGTACTTTGGGATGAATAAGAGTCCCAGAATAGGTTAAAATACTCAGTTCAATAACAACGATAAAATGAGGCACTCAAGCAGTATGAGTGCACTTCCAAAAGCTCACGGAAAAGTGAAAAATAAAATTTGATGAAAAATATTTTGAAAAAATGCATTTTTTCATAGTATGTATTTTTCATGAACTTTTTGAAGACCTCTCATGTATGAGTTTGGGGAAATACACAGTCCTCTCAGAAGCTGGCCATGAGGTCAGAAGAAGGAAAGGGGGAGAGAGAAGATTCCCAGAAGAGAACGTGTTTCCAGTGATATTTCAATTGTGACTTTTATCTATAGCCCTCTATATAGTGTTACAGACTAATTAAGGGAAGCCAGAATGTTTTAAAAATCGCACTAAGTCATTATGAAATTGAAAATAATTCCTCCACTTGAACAAGGTTGAAACTGATTTTCACTTTCATTCTTATAGTCAAAACAATTTTTAGTACCTTTGCTACACAAAAATAAGAGTTGAAAACTTATGCTTGTTTTACTAATATAAATGAAATTGTCCCCATCTTTTTAACAAGGCATTGAACAGATTTTAGAAAGATGAATCAGAGTATTTAAGACCGACTGGCGACAGACGTTAGCAGAGATGGTCAACAGGAAATGAACAGGCAGTAAGGTTCGCATCAGTCCAACACTGCTTATTATTTGAGAAGACAGCCAGGGAAAGAGCAACTGTGATAAACTAAGCATTACTTTGTGATTTCCCCTAAAACACAAATGTTTTCACTGGAAATATTAGAGACAATGATACCTGACATAAAATTAGTGACCACCAAGGAGCCTGAGGGAACTTTGTGACATAGGGAGCAGATAATACCATCTGTTGCTCTCCATATTGGACAGATTGCTCTACTGGCATAGTGAATTCTACCCTCAATAAGTAGAATATATGTACTGAAGAAATTTTCAAAACTGTAGATGAGTAACAGTAGGAAAGTGGCAATTATGTATAATCCCACCAACCACAGTCACTGTTACCACTTGATTTGGGGCAGGCATTTGATACAACCACTTGGGATGGCTGCATTCCCCATCAGAGTATGGAGTACATGGGTCTGAATTCAAGTTCTGCTTCTCATTACAGCTTCCTGCTAATCCATACTCTGGGAGGGAGGAGGCAATGGCTCAAATAGTTTGGGCCCTGCCACTCATGTGGGAAACCTGGACTGTGTTCCTGGTTCCCAGCTCCTGGATTTGGCCTGACCACAGGCATTCTGGACATTCAGGGAGCAAACCTGGGATACTTCCCTCTGCCTCTGATTTCAAATAAATACCTAAATTTTTTAAATTGGCTTATTCCCACCAATAAACTGATTTCTGTACATAGTTTTTTTCTAAACTAGGATATCATTTTGCAACTTGCTTTCTCCCCCTTCTTGCATCAAGGAGTATTTCTCTGTATTATTGAAAGAGTCTCTTAACACCAGTTCTGATTTGCTTTCTATGTTGGTAAATATGAAGTGTACAAACATGGCAATTTATTGCTATTTTGATACTGTTTATTAGGAAGTTAATATCCCCTATTCCCTAACTTTGGACAATTCAGTTACTTTCCCTTGTAAATTGCCTTTATAATGTCTATTTTCATTGAGAACTTTTTTATAGCCATGTTCATCTATCAGTCCATGCGGGTTGCTATAGCAAAAATAATTTGTGCACCAATATTTATTTCTCGCAGCTCTAGAGGCTGGAAAGTGCATGATCAAGGTGCCAACAGATTTAGTGGCCAGCTGAGGGCTTGCTCTCTGGCTTCTAGAGGGCACCTTCTTTCTGGGTCCTCACATGGTACAAGGGCAGGAAGGTCCTCTGTGGAGTCTTCTCTTTGGGCAGTAATCCCACCATCTGGGGGGTACGCTCTCGTGACCTCACAAAGCCCCCACCTCTTCACTCTTTCACAGTGGGGCTTATGGATCAACACATGAAGGGGGCAGGGAGACACAAACATCCAGATTGTAGCAATATTATACAAGCATTTCTTTTAATACCATTTAAAAAAAAACTTTTTTTTGACAGGCAGAGTGGACAGTGAGAGAGAGACAGAGAGAAAGGTCTTCCTTTTGCCGTTGGTTCACCCTCCAATGGCCGCCACGGCCAGCGCGCTGCGGCCAGCGCACTGCGCTGATCCGATGGCAGGAGCCAGGTGCTTCTCCTGGTCTCCCATGCGGGTGCAGGGCCCAAGCACTTGGGCCATCCTCCACTGCACTCCCTGGCCACAGCAGAGAGCTGGCCTGGAAGAGGGGCAACCGGGACAGAATCCGGCGCCCCGATCGGGACTAGAACCCGGTGTGCTGGCGCTGCAAGGCGGAGGATTAGCCTAGTGAGCCATGGCGCCGGCCTAATACCATTTTTGACAGGCAGCGTTAGACAGTGAGAGAGAGAGACACACACACACAGAGAAAGGTCTTCCTTCCGTTGGTTCATCCCCCAAATGGCCACTATGGCTGGCACGCTGTGCCGAGTCGAAGTCAGGAGCCAGGTGCTTCTCCTGGTCTCCCATGCAGGTGCAGGGGCCCAAGCACTTGGGCCATCCTCCACTGCCCTCCTGGGCCACAGCAGAGAGCTGGACTGGAAGAGGAGCAACCGGGACAAAACCCGGTGCCCATATGGGATGCTGGCGCCACAAGGTGGAGGATTAACCAAGTGAGCCACGGCGCCAGCCCCTTCTTTTAATATCATTTGAAAGAGTACAGTGCTAGGTAAAATATAGTTTAGCATTTGTCTTTTTTGGTGATATTTTTGAAAGTGAAGTTTTATAATGATAAAAAGCAATAGCTGTTATAGACGTTTAGGGAATATAGGTAAAAATATAAAAAATAAATCAAAACTAAAACTACTATCTTGAAGGTGTGTGTGTGTGTATATTTTGATATGTGATATATTAACAGATATACCCATTGATGTAAAAGGAATTCGTAAACAGGAACTGTTACAGTCTCACTAAATGTTCAATGTTTGTTAATTTAGAACAATGCCTGCTTTATACATTCAGAGCTTAATATTTACTGGGTAAAATAATCTTTTACATATATTAACTTCAAAACTACATTTTACAGATTCAGGATAACATAGTATTAAATTTATTTTTTTGCTCTGCATTCCAAGCATATTTCCAAGTAACTTTTTTTTCAAAAATATTTTGGTAATTGAGCTTTATCAATAGATACAGAGAAATGCTACTTTAATTTATTCAAATATTTTGCTAATGGGTCTTTGGTCTGATTTTTTTCATGTCTCAGAAAACCCTGTAATGTCCATACTTGTAAATCTTTATAATGATTTCGGATGATTTTCCAAGAGTATTTCTAGACCCAGGAATGTTGGGTCCAAGATTATGATATTTACAGGTTTTAGTACATACTACCATATTATTGCTTGAAATACTTGTATTATAGGACTATTTGTAATGTTTGTAAAATATTATTGCCAAATTTTTTCCCTAGTAATAGCTGTATTATACAAGTGTAAAAGAATATTCAAATTAGGCCACAACTCTTTACAAAACTATTATCACTGTTACCTCTTACTCTGCAAGGCCATGAGGAGTATTGTTTATATGGCTAAACTAACTTCTGAGCAGAAAGAAATCTGTGAAGGACCATAGGAAGGTAACAGTGTTTAAGAAATTTGACTCACAATTCTTTGCTAACTGATAAGCAAAACTGCTGAGCAGCTGTAACTATTAACTAGGAATGGTGATAGCATGTAGCATGCATGCAATTGTTCCTAGACTTAACAAATATGTTTTTTAAAAGCTGGTGAATTTATTAAACACATCTTGATAAAAGTATTGTGTTTTGAGGATCCCCAAATGATCTTGCTTATACCATTTTAAAAATTTCCCATCATTTAAAGAAAGTTAACTAAATTAGACAACAGTTAAAACATGGAATGAAGTGAATATGTGGATACTTCTAAACTCGTATTTTGAAAAACTGCTTCTAAAAAGAACATTGGGGTCAGCGCTGTGGCCTAGGGGCGGTGCTGGCAGCCCATATGGGCGCTGGTTCAAGTCTAGGTACTCCATTTCTGATTCAGCTCTCCGCTGTAGCCTGGGAAAGCAGTGGAAGACAGTCCAAGTGCTTGGGCCCCTGCACCCACGTGGGAGATCCAGAAGAAACTCGTGGCTCCTGACTTCGGATCCAAGCAGCTCTGGCCATTGGGGTCATCTAGGGAGTGACCCAGTGGATGGAAGACCTCCCTCCCCCATCTCTCCGTCCCACCTGGCCTCTGCCTTTCTCTCTTTGCCTCTCCCTGTAACTCTGCCTTTCAAATAAATAAATCTTTTAAAAAAATTGTGTAATACACAAGCCATCTCTGTTCTATTAAATATCATAATCAAATTCCGAACATTTCCTTCCGTCCACTGACAATATAAAAATAAATGATATCTACTCAATTATATTTTGTCGCTAAGTATGAAAAGTTTTCCCTTTCTGCCACACCAAGATCAAACAAACACCCCCACATCCTGTTTCACACTGCTGGGAATTCTCCATATTTTTCACACAATGTGACAAATGTTAAGTTGGCAGTTAGGATGATGTTTTAAACTCTCTAGAACTTTGAGTGCTGGTAACTTGTTTTTCAACGCACACAGTATAATGTGATTTTGATAGAATGCAACTATTTCAAGGTAGGTATGTATATGTGTCTGTAAGGAGAGTAGAAAACGGTCCAGAAGCGGTTACCGCCTTTTGGGGTGGACGAGATTAAGGGCTCAGCCTGGGGCGCTGAATGATTTATTCTGTTACAAAGCTCACGTGTTGCATTTCTGTTCCTGTCAACAGATTTTTATTTTTACGATGGTGAAGGCTGGTACGATACTACTAGTGTAGGGCTGACCCTTTCCTTGTGGCTCAACTTTCAGGGTTGACTGGCTTACGCAGCCTGTAAAATTGCCTTTTCTCCGGGAAAAAAAAAAAAAAAAGCATGAAACAAAGAAGAAACTTTGGTTCTAGATACCGGAGCTCACAGGCCTGCCTTCTCGAATTAGAGTAAACGGAATCTTTGTAAAAGCAGAGTCCCAGGTCACCGGTGGGACCCCGCCCCTGGCCGGGACGCGAGACCCCCGACTTCCCTCCGCCGCCCACGGTCGCGTTTCCCACGTGTCGTTGGATGCACCATGAAGGTGCTCAAACTGCAACTGAGTCCTCCAAGGCCAGGCCGGCCGGGAAGGGTGCCGGCTTCTCAGCAACACTCCTTTGAAAACTATTTCTGAGCAAGCTCCAAGATAAACACCTTTTTCTTCCTTAGCCATCAACCTGTGGTTTATCCACGTGGGTGACTGTTAACACTTCCCACCACTGCTAAGGCAGATGGCCCGAATTGCTTTGAGCTGCTCCATTTCACAACAGGACGAGAAGGCGGTAGTGGGGGAGGGAGGTAGGGGTGAGAGCGCAGACAGGGACCAGTGTCTGTGCGGGCGCGGGCGGGTGCATCATTTACCTTTTCACAAAACCCAGCATTTAGAGCACAAATAAGTCTCCTTTTATAAATCAAATGACTGAAGAAGGTGTAACCACGTCTACGTTTTCCAAGTCCAGTAAGAGTCGGGTGGGAGGGGTCGGGGGAGAGAAAGAGGACAAGAGAGTGCGTGGGGAAGCCGAGACCCGGGACGGAACGGTCACCGAGGGTCCTGGGTCGTCATCTTACCAGTTCCTCCCCGGGCACACATCACAGCATGACGACCGCGAGTCTCAGGGTGCAAGAAAAGAACCAAGCCGAAATCCGGACACTGGGGGCGGGCTATGCTTCGAGGTCAGCCGTTTGGCTTTGGGAAGAAAAAAAAAAAAAAAAACAAATCACTTCTCAAACAGCTCCCAAACTCCAGTGGCCGGAACCGGCGCCGGCGCCTGGGCAGAGCCTCGACCTACTTCTCCCTCTCCTCCTTCGGGCTCCGGAGCAGCCCTAGCTCCCGCGGACTGCCAATCACGAGCTGCCCCGCCCCGTGACGTCACGGGGCGGGGCCCGCCGCAGGCCGGCTCCCGACTCCAGCTGTTGGACAGAGCTGCCCATCACCGGCTCCTTGCTCCAGAGCTAGCTAGCTCAGTCCCACCTGTGCCTTTCACCGTGTGGTACTGATTGCTCACGTTTAAGAGATTGGTTCCAATGCGCTCATTTACCTCGATTTGAACACCGGACAATTATGTTGTGAAAGGCAAGGAAATCAAACCTAAAATTTTGAAATGGAGGCTTCTATAAAACTAGAAAAGAAATTGAGAGAGAGAGAAAAAAAAAAAACACAGTTCATTTCATTGTTTCCTATTTCCTGTCCTTCTGTTTTCTTACTCTGGATTTGTCCGCACACTTGCCAGCCTCTGCTTAAAATCCACAATGTTTTGTTTTTTTTTTTAATTTACTCCTAAATCAATTTCAGCAAGCTGTCTGATCTCTCAAAGGGTCTGACTACTTACAGACTTTGAGAAGCAGGCCATTTAGTGAAGGCAGAAGCAATATTCCAGAATAAAATCCAATGAGCACTGGCTGCCAGTGGTTCTGTCCCACTGAAAGAAATGTGAAAAGTGAGACAAAACCCTCCACAGCTCTCTTGCTTTCTGTCTTGGTCTTCCATTCTATCAACTGTTGCTCAAACACATAGCAAGAACAGGAGGACTCTCCCAGACCAAGAGAGGCCAAACAAGTTTTTGCAGCCACCCAGAAGTGCCCCTGTGAGATGAGCAGAAACAAGTTCTGGGTGTGGCTTCCTGCGGTGCCTGATTAGGAAAGCTCTCTCTGCAGGCAGGAGCGAATCTCCCGAGCTTAGTCAATTCCTAGCAACACGGGCACTGTCAACTGTGTGGCCTCTGAAATCCCATGTCCTGGTGGCACTTTTTGCAGTCATGTGACTGACATGATTTAAGAGGAAGCGAATCTCCGATTTGATAGTCCACTTCCTTGAGGACATTCAAGGCTCCAGATGGGGCTTCCCTGTGCTCCCCAAATCAGCACTGATGTAGTCTCTGGAAAGGGCCTTCCTGGGCAGGTGCATACCAGGGCAATTCAGGCATGCAGCTGGCATTGCAGCCTGTCGGAACTGCCTCAATCGGTTGTTCTAACTAGCTTCACATCAGAGTCAACTGCGAAGCTTGATGCCAAGGCCCCACCCAGCCCAATTAAACCAGAATTTCTGTGGGTTGGAATCTAGCGATTGCCTTTCTTTCTTTCTTTCTTTCTTTCTTTCTTTCTTTCTTTCTTTCTTTCTTTCTTTCTTTCTTTCTTTCTTTCTTTCTTTCTTCTTCTCTCTCTCCTTTCTTCTTTTCTCTCTCTCCTTTCTTCTTTTCTCTCTCTCCTTTCTTCTTTTCTCTTTCTTTCTTTCTCTCTCTCCTTTCTTCTTTTCTTTTTCTTTCTTTCTCTCTCTCCTTTCTTCTTTTCTTTTTCTTTCTTTCTCTCTCTCCTTTCTTCTTTTCTTTTTCTTTCTTTCTCTCTCTCCTTTCTTCTTTTCTTTTTCTTTCTTTCTCTCTCTCCTTTCTTCTTTTCTTTTTCTTTCTTTCTCTCTCTCCTTTCTTCTTTTCTTTTTCTTTCTTTCTCTCTCTCCTTTCTTCTTTTCTTTTTCTTTCTTTCTCTCTCTCCTTTCTTCTTTTCTTTTTCTTTCTTTCTCTCTCTCCTTTCTTCTTTTCTTTCTCTCTTTCACTCTTTCTCTCTTGCTTGCTCCCCTTGTGGTTCTGGTGTGCAGCAAGTACTGAGAATCATGCATGAAGATTAAAGTCATTGTCTTAGAGAAAAATCTCGTATATTGAAGTAAAAAAGAACACTGTGGTAGAATATGAAACCCTTTGTCATATGACAATTTAAGCTTGTATTTCTCCTGTATGTTCTTGTTTATTTTAATGTAAGTATAGAAAAGATAGTAAGATATGCATCAGAATTGGGGAGACACTTGGCCCCGTGGTCAAGATGCCTGCTGTGATGCCCTCATATCATGTATCAGAGTGCCCGGGTTTCAGTCCACTCCAGCTCCTTGCTCAGCTTCCCGCTAGTGTGCACCCTGAGGGGTGGCAATGCTCGCTCAGGTAGTTGGGTCCCCAACCACCAAGGTGGGAGATCTGAACTGAGTTCTAGGCTCCTAATTTCAGCCTGACCCAACCCTTGCCATTGTAGGCATTTGGGGCCTGAATCATCTTACAGGAGCCCTCTATCTCTTGATCTCTCAAATGAGTAAATAAATAAATAGATCAGAAAGATAGAAGAAGGAAAGGAGATGATTGGCCTTCTGTTTGTGTACCATTTGAACCAAAGGAACATGTATCCCTTCCAGCATTTAAACATATCTACTCAAATATTAAAAATTAATATGTATAAGTATCATGAAGCTACCATTATTAAAGTAACCATTTTAAAGTGTGTTTTAGTTTGTATGTCAACTTATTTTTTTTTACAAATGTTCCTCTAATATGAAACTTTTTTCCTAAGAGCAATTTACACTTGGTAAAGAAGAATAAATCTGTAATCCTTAATTTAAGACATTAGCAAGGGGCTGGCTCTGTAGCACAACAGGTAAAGCTGTTGCCTGTCATGCCAGCATCCCATTTGGGCACCGGTTCAAGCCCTGGCTGCTCCTCTTCCAAACCAGCTCTCTGCTGTGACCTGGGAAAGCAGTGGAGGATGGCCCAAGTGCTTGGACTCCTGCAGCGACATGGCAGACCTGGAAGAAGCTCCTGGCTCCTGACTTTGGATCACCCAGCTCCAGCTGTTGCAGCCATTTGGGGAATGAACCAGCAGATGGAAGACCTTTCTCTCTGTCTCTTTTTATCTCTGCCTGTAACTCTACCTCTCAAAAAATAAATAAAATCTTCTTTTAAAAAAAGACACTAGCAATTCAAATGTAAGCATCAATCCAAACAGTCATTTCTAAAGCTAGAATGTGGAGTGGGTGTTGTGGTGCAATGGGATAAGCTGCTACTTTGGGACACCTGCATGCTCTATCAGAGTGCCTAGTTTCAAGTCCTGCCTTCTGATTCTCTATTTTCACATATCCTTAATACCACCCTTCATTTACAGCTGAGACAGCCTTTCAATGGAATTCAAGGCAGCTGTGCTGATCACTACTTATACCTATGGTCTGTGAAGCAAAGCTTGAAGTGAAAGATCGAATTCATATTATCCCAAGGAGTTTCAATCTTACATTATCCAGTGCAATATTAGGTTGAGCTATATACAACTGGCAATATTTGAATAATCAGTTTTGACATGTAAAAATGACAACTATATGAGGCTCAACTGATTTTTTAAAAGGGCTCTTAGAATCTTTAAATATAATGTCAACTGTTGCAATGCATGGTGAGGTCATAAAAATAATTTTTAAGTTTTTATAATATATTTGAGTGAACATAGTTTCTTACTGTTTGTAATTATCAATACTTTGAGGAGATTTCTGTAAAGCAAGCATAAAACTCCACATAAAAACGCTCAAAGAAGCCAGATTTGGAAGTCCACAACCTATTCGGTTCTTTCTAGTAAGTGTCCAATATGGTTAAATCCACAGATAGAAAACAGAACACTGGTTTCCAGACACTGAAGGGGAGGAGTTTTAGTAAATGACTACCACCGCTAATGCGAACAGGGTTTCTATTTGGCATGATGGAAATTTCTGAAACAACACCATTTAAGAAGGGTGTACGCTTTAAAGGAGTGGATTTTATATAACATGAAGTATATCTCAATTTTTAAAATTCTGAGAAAAATGTTCTCTGAGGCAAGCAAAAGCTAATAAAAATTTTGAAGTGTTTTTTTAAGGACATTTTATATAAATTCAAAATTTAATATTTTTTCAACACTTTGAATTTTACAATTTGCTATAATTCTACAATATATAGAAAATGCAGGGGGGTGGGTGCTGTGGCACAGTAGGTAAAACCGCTGGCATCCCATTTCTGAGTGCTCTTCTGCTTCTGACCAGCTTTCTACTAATGTGCCTGGGATGCAGCGAATGATGGTCCAAGAGCCTGGACCCCTGTTAAGCACATGGCATACGCAGATGACGTTCCTAGCTCCTGACTTCAATCTGGCCCAGCCCTTGCTGTTGTGGGCATTTAGGGAGTTAACCAGTGATGGTAGATAGTGCCCACTCACCCTCTCTCTCACTCTGCCTTCGATCAATCGATCGATAGATAAATCTCTTTAAATAAGGAAAGGAAATGCACTAAAATTTTATGCCGTTTTGTATAGATCAGTTAGTTTACCTCAGTGGAGTATACAAAGATTATGTACATTAAATGTGCTGAAAAATCTGCCATTTCACCTTCCAACCTTTAGTAAGTTCTGTTTTGCCCTTCAGCTGCCACTGATGAGATCTGGGGGGACTGGGCAGGAGTGTCTGTATTGAGGGGAAATGGCCAGAGTAAAGATGGTGCATTCAGGGCAAAGTGCTGAGTTGGGTTTAAAAATTCAGGAGGGGCACAAGTTGAGGGCAAGAAGTATCAGCCTCTCTTTCTCTAAGAATTCTGTAAACAAGAGGGAGTTCTAGATGTTTCCTTTGAATGTGAAGTACTAAAATGACCTTAGAAGACAAGAAGAATTTGAGACACTTGGATTATAAGTCAGTTCTACAATCGCTAGAAAAGGTTGGAGCAGATTACATTTTCAGTTTCAACCCCTCTGTACTCCACCTTCCCTATATCTCTGCTTAGTCATTCACTTGTTCATTTAACAAATACGAGCGCTGCACAAGTGGCTGGCACCATTCCCTGTTTAGGCAATGTGGGGGCCAATCAGTCAAACAAAATCTCTGCCCTCAGTGGATGCATCCAACCCGTGCCGCACTGAATACAGCAGGGAAGTGAGCAAGAGGGTTGGCTTTCAATTTTTGGGAGAGCTTTCCAAGAAAGTGCCACCTGGGCAGGGATCTAAAGGAGATGAGAAATCAAGCCATGAGGACAGTCTCTGGGGATGGGGCATTTCAAGCAAAGCGGACAGCAAAGGGTATGCATGGAATGTTGGAGAGATGTCAAGCACCTATGTGGCCAAAGCACCGTGACTGAGGCAGTATTGTGGTGGCAGTGGAAAGTACTGGAATGTGACATCAGATTCATAAACTCTTAGAAGACCCTGTATCTTTTATGAGGAATCTGAATGTTACAACGAGCAAATAGGAAAGACCCAAGTAGGTTCTGAGTGGAGGACTGATATAGTCTGACTTGTATTTGAATAGCATCCCTGTAGCTTCTCTATTGACAATGAATGATGGTCAGTGCTGGGAGAGCAGTCAAGAGGTGACTTTAGGGACAGATTAAGCCAACACTTATGATGCCCACATCCCATATCAGAGTCTCTGGTTACTCTGTTTTTGATTTAGCTTCCAGCTGGTGCATCCTGGGGACAGCAGATGCTGACTCTGGTGCTTGGGTCCCTGCCACCTCCGTGGGAAACCCTGCTGGGGTTCCAGCCTCCTGGCTTCAGCCTGGCCCAGTCCTGGCTGTTAGGAACATTTGGGAAGTGAGACAGCAGATGGAAGATCTCTCTATTTCTCTTTTTCTGTTGCTCTGACTTTTAAGGAGATGAAAATAAACAATTTTAAAAAGAGGTGACTTTAACAATCCAAGGGAGAGGTGATTCTGACCTAGGATGGAATGGTAAATCTAAAGGTAGTGGTCATCTCCTGGAATGTATTTTGAAGGTAAAGCTAATAAGATTGCTCATAAGTTGTATGTGCATTATAAGAAAGAAAAGTGGCTGAGGATAATTTCAAGGTCTGGGCTTGAACAACCGGAAGACTGAAGTCACTTAATTGTTCTAGTTGTTACTTACGTATACAATTATCTGTTGCTATCATTTTCTAGATCTAATTACCTAGACCCTGGGAGGAAGGGAAAAGAATATGTACATGATAGCATGCTAAGATTTTGTTGAGTGCCTCAGTGCCTGGTAGTTGATCACTTGGAATCAATGGGTATGAGGCATGAGACTTCTTTAAAGATAAGACTACTAAGACACCCTTAGTACCTGCTAGTGTTTCTGCTAACAGCCAGTTGTGTAGCTGCACTTTTCCTTCGCTTATCTGACTTTCATTTAGATACTCTAGTAAATCCATTTCAAGAAATATTTCACTCTTCAGTTGCATATCTTCAGCTGAATCTTACAAAAATATAAAAACCAAATAATGATTTTGAAGTTCAAAGTGAAGTGCTGTCCTTAATTCTGGAACTCTAAGAATCACTAGCATCTGAGCTTCAAATCCTTGTGCATAAATTCTGTCATTAACCCCTAATTGCTCACAAATCCAGCCCTTTATGAGGCAATTCAATGACACATTAAGAACACATTCATGCATAGGAAGATAATATTCTGAATTTAGATAGCTTGAAAATTTTTTCTTAATTTAGATGTTTAAAAATGTAACAGCAGACAAGAATGGCTGATCTGTGTTTATGTGCCTCTATACCAGGAAACATACAGGGAAACACAGTACTGCAAGGTAATACAATTTTTAACAGGAGTTAAGGACCAAATTTACCTAAACATCTTGCTTTCTTAAAACACCTGAAGCTTGGGGGGATTAATAGGCATTTCTTTTTCCTCTACTTCAAGCTCTTGCATTTATCATAAAGAGAAATGTCACTTTACAAATGGCAAAATGGACATCAGCCTCATGGTTAACTGCTTACCCTGGAAGAAGTCTCCTTTCAAGAATTTGAGGATTAGTTTCAACCCATAAGGATGTTTAAACCTCATAATTCTCTTCTGTGTATCCCTGGTTTGGAACATATTCTCTCTGGAGGTCCCAGACAGTCTGGCATCTACTATCACTCTTTTCCAATTAGCAGAAAAGTACATTGGGGTTTCTCATATTTGTTCAGCACTTACTGACAGCCTGTTCTGTGGGTATCTAGATGCTAGGGGCCCAAAAATGAGCAAAGTCTTTGATGTCACGTACCTTGTAGTCTAGTCTGGAGGAAGAAAAGTGATCACAAGATTGTAATGCAAATGAAAATTGCTATGATGGAGAAAATACTAGTACCAGGGAAACCATTTAGATGTAGATAGACAAGAATACTTCCTGGGAAGGTGACATCTAGGCTGAAATCCAAAGTTTGGAGAGGAGTTAGCCAAATGAAAAGGCAAATCAGAGTGAGTATTTAAGAGAGAGGAAACATTCTGGAGGTGAAAGAGCTATGATATGTGAGATTTAAATGTGATATTCATGTTGTCAGCCAGTAGGGATGTTTTGATAGACATTGGAGGCTTTGACTGTTCAGGTTGATCACCTCAATGATGGTTTTCCATTCTGAGTTAGCATTTTTGAGTAGCCTTTGACCCTGCAGTATGAGAGAAATAAAATGGAAACCTGAAAGAAGAAACTGGCAGTGAGCATGAAATGGAAGTGTTGTATTAGAGAGCTGGCAGATGGTCAAACCTCACCTGTTATGAAAACATGAAAAAGAATAGAGCTCCAACAACAACCCACCACTGTTGACTAAATTCAGCATTGTTTGCCAGCATTTCTTGGTCCCCTATCCTAAATGAGCTAAATTCTTAGTTCTATTGCTCCTTTTCCTACTACAAGTCCACTTTGTCAATTGCCATCCATGGACAGAATGCCATGAAAATGAGCCAATTAACCAAGTAACTCTGAAAAGTTAGTGAACTCCAAGAAATCCACACTGTTGGTGAGCAGTCTTTCTGTTTATGATTCTTTATCACATTCTTAGCCAAGCCCCTCTTGTAGCAAATAGTTACTGAGTACCCACGGGTGTGAGGCATCATGCAATCTGAACCCTGCCTCACCACTTCCACTCTCTTCAGGTAGTCACCTAACATACTCAGATGACCTAAATCACCACAAAGTATGAGTCTCATCAAGTCCTCTCTCTCCCTCTCCCACATTTCTACATAAATTGTCCCCCTTTCTTTAGAGAAAGAAGTTGAGTTTCTCTCTGAACACTCCTGGTTGTGTCTTGCAGGGCTTTATGCCATCAGCAATTTCTTCTCTTTAAACCATTGCTCTCTACCTCCTCAACATCCAACAAATATTTATGTTAGAGATTAATATATGTTCTGTATACTAAAAACAGAAGGAGAGAAGGAAATAAGAATGGAAGGGGAGCAAGGAGGAAGGAAAAAAGGAAAAGAGAAAGAAAAGGAAGAAGGTAGGCAGGAAGGAAGGAAGGGAGGGAGGGAGGGAGGGAGGGAGGAAGGAAGGAAACAGAACATGGAAACAGAACAAAAGAAGAGAAAAATAAGGGGGAGGGGGAATCTTTTCTCTTGGTCTTGCTATGTCTTTCAGCCAGCTTATGGTTCAGTTTAATTGTTTTGCCACAACACTACCTGAATATTTCCTGGAACTTGAATTAAACACATGCTAAGCTTTAGGCCCTTGCAGTTCAGTTTCAGAGCCCCCCCCCCCCCCCCCACAACTTCCAAGTCTGAAGTCACAACTGCAGTTGTTAGATTCAGCTGTTTTCCTTTCACCCTCCATTGTCACAGCTGACTCAGATGGCCATTCACTGGGGTGGCGCTGGTGTTCTTCCTGGCCCTTCTCCCCCTCTCCCCCTCTCTCCCCTCTCTCCCTCTCCCTCTCTCCCCCTTTCCCTCTCTCCCTCTCTCCCTTTCTCCCTCTCTCTCTCTCTCCCACCCATCTCTCTTCCTCCTCATTTCCACTTTTAAAACCTCAGTGTGCAAGTGGTCTTTCCAAGGATAACTGCTAACTTCCTCATCTTGGGTCAGTCATGGTCTCTTGGCTGAGGAGACTTCTTTCTCTACTGAGCTTTAGGTCTGCATTTCCAACTGTCTGCTCACCATCTCCTCCTAGATGGCATTGCCTCTGGGGACGTGGATGCAGTGTGCCTTTTTTTTTTTTTTTTTTTTTGACACCCTTGCCTCTCATTTTTCCTTCCTATTCCCCTAGCAGGCTCTGCTATGTCCACAACTGGGGTTCAGTCATACCTAGGTAGGTGTGGCAAGCAAGCAGGGCAGCAGAAGCTGTGGCACAGAAGATCCAGCAACCTCTTAGGATTCACACTCATTCTAAAGGAAAATTCCAGGCAGATTTGACTGGCCTACCAAACATTTTTAATCCTTGTAGGGGGTAGGATGATTTTAAGTATAGCTTGATATTTGCCACTTAGAAGCACTTTTTACCCTCTCCCTTAAAATACAAACCCAGAAGCTTCATGCCACCTTGTGAAGTGCTACTTTAACAAATGTGTATAATGGGGGTATAAATCAGGTGCTGTGAGAGTATAGAAGGTAGGGAATGAGTTCTCATAGGACAGGGGAGCTAGCAAGTTTTATATAGGATTTTTCATTTCAGTGGGCCTAGAATATGTGTAGGAATGCCCTGATGGAAAAATAGAGAAAAAGTTACTGGCCAAATATTAAACAGAAAGCAAACAAGAACAAAAATATAAATATGATAGATGACAGGACATCTGGGAATTTAAAAAAATTTATGCACCCAGCACATAGAAGCAGAGGTTAGAGAGAGAATTCAGTATCTACAGTGAAGATTTTCCTGAGGGAGAGTTGGGATTGGATCTGCACTATAACAAACTACTCTAAAAGCCATGTTTAGTCCAGAGACTGCAGTGTGAGGGAGATGAAACTAAGACCTGAAAGAAGGAATTGGCTGTGAGCTTAAAAAGGATACATTCAAGAGTCTAAGAAAGGTCAAATCTTCCCCACTATGATAAGAAAAATGAGAAGAAACAGAGAGCCCCCAACAATGTAGGTTGGGTGGCCTTTAAGAATGTTCCCACACTGCACTCATGGGGTCGGTCAAGGTGTCCTGAACTCTTCGAAGAGACCCGCCCGACATGAAAAGCTTGTACTGGTGGGAACCAGGCTGAAGCATTATTGTTCTGACAGGTGGTGCATGACCTACATGGTGAAATGAAGGGACACTTCTCTGTTAGATACTTCATTATATTTCATGCAGATTTCCATGCTGACTGTAGAGACATCCCTGCCATCTACTGGGTGATGTACTCCATTGATTTTGCTAATCAAGTATCTTCATTGTTGGGATGTTCATTCGCAGAAATGAGGGCATTTCAAAAAGTTCATGGGAAAATTAAAACAGATTTTGGTGCAAAAAATGTAAATACACACATATATTTTCCATAATATGTATTTTCTGTGAACTTTTTGAATTCCCACCATATTATAGTCATTAATAAAGTGCATATGCCCATGAAGAGCACATAGTAGATGTCAAAGTTGCTTGTGATGTTCTACCATTTTCTAAGCTCAGTGTGGTGTGTTAGCAATCTCCTGGGAAACAGAACCACATACCAACAGGATGTGAGTGTGAGTTGGGAGGGGGATGGATAGGGAGTAGAAATATTTATTTTCAGGAATTGTCTTACATAATTGTGGGGTTGCCAAATCCGAAATCCGAAATCTGAAGAGTAGGCCAATCGGCTTCAGACACAGGGAAGAGTTGATGTATGGCAGTCCAAGGTAGAAGGCAGTCTCCTGGCAGAATTCACCCTTTATCTGGAAAGATTAGTCTTTTTCTTTTAAAACTTTCTACTAATTGGATGTGGCCCACCTATGTTGTGGAGAATAATCAGCTGTTAATCAAAGTCTTTTGATTTAAATGTAAATCTCGTCTAAAAATAGAAACATACAGAATAATGTTTGACCACATATCTGGTACTATGGTCCAGTCAAGTTGACACATAGAATTAACCATCATAAAACAGTACCTGGTCTTTCATTAAACTATAAATACACATTAAAATAGTAATAACCAGTATTCTCCTTTTTCTTGGGAGCTGAAAATAAAACTTAGAATATAAGAACTCAAGGCTGATCAAAACAGTTTTGAAAGCCTCTGTGAGCAAATAATCACAAAACTGATTTTTAAAAATAGGCCAAAGTTCCTTTGAAATACAAGGTAATCAACTCTGTACGGTGAAAGGCAAGGTTGGACTTTTTTTATGTGCTTGCCCTGGCCCATATTATTAATCTTCCATTGATTCATGAGGTTGTTATTAAGCTCCCAGTTGGAAATTCACAGAATTTGCTTAAGTGTTAGTTGAGACCTAGAAACCCAGACAGGCTGAAAAGAAGGCTCCTGGACCTCCAGGGAGCTGACTCCCTTGCTGTGCCAGAAACAGCTTCAGCTGGCACATGCTGGCATCGACTATTTCTTTAAAACTTATTGTGGAAATCCAACCAGGGTAGAATGCTTAATGTTCAGAATAATTTGGGCCATCTGTCTTCTGGAATACACACTTAGTAAACCTGCAATGAGAGCAGCACAAGGCAAATTTGAATTCCTCTGTTCATCTAAATGATGTTCTTGAAGACTGATGTGTTTATCAAAGCTCCATAAATTAACGTTTATTGAGACTACCCTAGAGAAGTTCATTGTTAAAGAAGCCTGAAGAAGAATCTGTTTAAAATTTCAAATTGTGTTTTGTTCCTTGGATTAAATGAAGACAACAGTGATGGGCAGAGTACTAAGGGGGCCTGCTAGGTTGGGAGTGGTCCTTTACCTGCTCTCTTCATAGCTTGTTGTTGTTTGTGTGAAATCCATTTGCCATCATTAACATATGGTCTTTATAAGTACTCTTAACAACATTTTATGTGTGTGTGTTGCATTAAACCAACTCTTAGAAATGCTATGACACAGGGCTTGTATTATCCTTTTATAGGCTTTGATTTACATAGTTTAATTTATGCTAAAATGTATTCAAATGTTTGGGATTGCATTGGTTTATATAAAACAAATAAAATAGACTTAACAAAAATGTATTTATGAAGGTGTCTGTTCTTCATCTGTTATTTTTTAAAACTTACTATCCAGCTGATGCACTACAATGTTTACTCAGCATTCTCCCTGCATTCCAGTACATCAAATGGATAGCTGTGTTTTTCTATGAAAGAAAGTCAAGACGTTATTACCCTTATTGAGCAGTGTTCTGGTGATGTTGAAGTTATTATAGTCAGTGCTCAAGTGTGGACAGGACTTGACATCCTTAGTTTTCTAAGAAGAAGTTGGACTAAATGCTTCCTAAAGTTAGTCTTCTAACGCTGTAATTACCTGACTTGTTTCCTCTGGTTCTGCTCTATAATTTAGCAACAATGCTAGCAGAATGGTTAACACAGCAAATTAGACCTGCTTGACTCTAGATCTGAGTATACTTAATATCATATGCAGAAATGTCTTTATTTGTGATATAAAATATTGATGTCAAAATTTACTCATTTGGATACATCTGACATTGGATTTTATTAGCTGTCTTCTTGGTTTGTGTGACTCCTTCCACAGATCTATACACCGTACCTGTGGATACTCAGCCCATCCTCCGAAGGTGATCTCTTTGACCTTACCATCTCTGATCACTCTGGCAGTGCGTTCTTCCCCTTCTGAACTCCTGGCTTAGCTATATCATGTGACATTGGCTTTCATTTGTATTTTGCTTTTTTTTTTTTTTTAAAGATTTATTTTATTTATTTGAAAGACAGAGTTACAGAGAGAGGCAGAGAGAGCGAGGTCTTCCATCTGCTAGTTCATTCTCCAGATGGCTGCAATGGCCAGAACGGCACTGATCTGAAGGCAGGAGCCAGGAGCTTCTTTCAGGTCTCCCACCTGGGTGCAGGGGCCCAAGGACTTGGGCATCTTCTACTGCTTTCCCAGGCCACAACAGAGAGCTGGATCAGAAGAGAAGCAGCCAGGACTAGAACTGGTGCCCATATGGGATGCTGGCGCTTCAGGCCAGTATGTGCCATAGCGCCAGCCCCTGTATTTTGCTTTTGAAATTTACCTGATCTAGGAAAGTACAAAGGATATAAAAACAAATTGATATCATCTTCCCATTCAGAATGCATGGTAGCCGTAACACAGCCCTTTTGAGGTATGTGCCTTTGAGACCTGTTTCTTTGATGAAATACTATTGATATTGCTGAAATTCCATTACATGTGAATTATTTATTATTATTTATTAAGTCCTATTTCTAGAAGCTACAGGCATATGTGTTAACATTAAAATCCTTTACAAATATTTCTCTGTTTTAACTAATGTGCCTGATTGTTAGTATGCATATCTATATGGTTCCATATATTGCTTTTAAACTGGGCATTACTGTAAAATATATTCTCACTGATGCAGTGAATAAATTCCTTTTAGAAGAATGCATGCAGCATCTCAGTATATGACTATGCATTATTTCACTCATAATTTCTCTGTTGATGTTATTATATGTACATTCTTTATATTGTAGTAATTGTTTCACATAGAAACTCCTCTACTGCATTATAATTGCTTGAGTTTCATATTTTTTTTAAAAATCCATTTTCTTAGGAATAAACATAAAAATAAAGGAATAGCTAAAATGAAAAAGAATTAACTATCAATGAAAATAATGATAAACTGGCATAAAGCAGAAACCACATACTTGAAGATACAAGACTGAGCCTGGGAATTATTGGATTAAGCTGGTTAAAGGTAAAAACTACTCAGGCAGAAAAGAATGTGTGTCTTCCACAGAAGCTGTAAGGAGAAGCAGCATAGAGGATGGGGAAAAATCAGAACCTCCAAATATATAAATAACTAACTACAAGCATAATTCAGTGATCCCTTGATACATGCAAAAGAAGTCTTCCTTCATTCCTGCAGATTGTAACCTAAGAGCTGTCGCTCAGAACAAGAGCAGGGCCAACTGTACCTTTTCTGAGAGAGCAGGCCTGAAGAGCATAAGGAGCCGGCAGTTACATTTGAGCGGCCCCCACCAATGGCACAACCAGTGAGGGGCTCCTTCAAGGCCAGCTGGACACTGCAGCTGGGAGCAGTTTCCTCAAGAGCTGTGGGTGGGGGAGGGAGGGATGGAAGCCTGAGAGTTCCCTCAGAGGAAGAGGTAACAAACCCAACGAGGCTGTGCCGGGACCCTCTGCAAGATATTCTCACTTCCTTCAGAAATCCCCCTAGTCCTTTTCTTTCTTCAGCTTTCTTTTTCAGTTCCCTCAAGAACCCAAAACCCTCACACTGAAGTTTGCAGCTCAGAGCTCCCTGCTGAGTCATTTCTTTGGCTGCCTTCCTGGGCTGACCTTACTTACTCTCCGTGCTTCAAAATGACCTGTTTGTCAGACTTTTCACCAAGACCGCCTTAACACTCCCCCAGCTTGAGTATACTCGGCCTTCCTCAATGGAGGATGGCCCAAGTGCTTGGGCCCTGCACCCGCATGGAATACCAGGAGAAGCACCTGGCTCCTTGCTTTGGATCGGCGCAGCTCTGGCCATAGTGGCCATTTGGGGGGTGAACCAACGGAAGGAAGACCTTTCTCTCTGTCTCTCTCACTGTCTAACTCTGCCTGTCAAACAAAACAAAACAAAACAAAACAAACTTGGCCTTCCTCTTTGACTCCAGAACCCTAACCTCCATCCTTGAAGAGCAACTTTAGGAAATCTGAAGTTAAATATTTAGCAACTAAGTATTTTCTTTGCCCCCTTGATATGTAAATCATTTAGAAAATCTTTTGTAAATTTTAAAACTTAAGGATATCTTCTTCCGGAATCTTCAAGCCATCTCTTTGAAATGTAGTCACCAAAACAGAAACTCTGTCTCCCCATTTCTGTGGAAGGGAGAGGGCCTAACTTTGGTGGGCACATTGCTCCAAGGTGTAAAGCTGCCTCCTGTCACAAAGGTATGAGAAAGTATATTTTGGCGTGCGGGGTAAATCCAGTTAGTAAACACAAATGGTCTGTGTTCTCCACTTCACCCTGATGCTGAAAAACACTCCCTCTGCACGCGGGCCTTTGGCTTAGCGCTTAAGTCACTGCACGAAACACTGACATCCCATATTGGTTGGAGTGCGTGGTTCATTTCCCAGCTCCTCTGCTTTCAAACCAGTTTCCAGCTAATCTGCAGC
Organism: Oryctolagus cuniculus; assembly: GCF_051225735.1. Classification (NCBI taxonomy): domain Eukaryota; kingdom Metazoa; phylum Chordata; class Mammalia; order Lagomorpha; family Leporidae; genus Oryctolagus; species Oryctolagus cuniculus. The sequence continues at coordinate 40,779,159 of NC_142868.1, read as the reverse complement.
CTGGAGAGCGATGGCTGATGGCTCATGTGCCTGCCACCCATGTGGGAGAGAGCTGCATTGAGTACCAGGCTCCTGGCTTCAGCTTGGCCCAGCCTTGACTGTTCTGGGTACTTGGGGATGGAAGATCTACCTGTGGATGGAAGATCTGTCTGTCTCTCTCTCTCCACATTTCAGATGAAAATATATTTTTAATCTTCTTTTCTAGCAGGCAATTTGGTCTAGTGGTTAAACATTTGCATCCCATATTGGAGTATCTGGGTTTGGTTCCCAGCAATGCTCCTGACTCTAGATTCCTGCTAATGCAAATCCTGGGAGGCAGCAGTGATGGCAGTAATTGGGTTCCTGTCACCCAAGTGGGAGACCTGGGTTGAAGTCCCAGGTTGGCTCCTGGCCTCAACTTCAGCTTGGGGCCATTGTGGCTAATTGGAGAGTGAAGCAGTTGATGGGAGCTCTCTCTCTCTCTCTCTCCTTCTCCCCACCTCTCAATTAAATACTTAAAAAAAGAAATTACTTTTTTTTAATTTGAGTTCTGCCTCTCTTCCCTGCTCAGCCTTGTGTAGTCTTCCTTGCTTGTTTAACATTGTCCAAAGTTTGCTTTGACACTTGCAATTTTCTACCCATATCAAAACTCTTACTTCATAATCATTCTTCAAATGAAATGTCAGAAGTAAAGTTGTCAGACTTCAGCAATTCATGCTATATAAATTGCTATTTCCTAGGGGCTTTCACATAGTTTTAAAACTGCTATCTGCTAATTAATATGTATTTCTGAGCTGCTTCCAAGCAAGGTAACAGCAAATAATTGGCACATTGCAGGCAATCAGGCGTGGATATTTTTGGCCAAGGGAGCAATTTTGATTCTCCTTTTAGGCTTTAAGCGTATGGCTCTCGATTTCAGCTCCATGTTAGAATTAGATGAGGAGTATTAAAAAATGCTGCTTGGTCCTATCTCCAGTGAGTCTGACCTCCTTGGTCATAGGGATTTTTGAGAAGCTCCTCTGTTGATTCTAATTTGCATTCAAGGTTGTAAACCAATGCCTACAAGAAGTTTTTTTTTTTTTTTAATCATTCTTCTATTTCTGAATTCAGCAAACTCTTATTGGGAATCTGTTTTCTGTCAGATGCTGTCTAGATACCAAAATGAATGTGGCACAGCTCTGCATTTCAAGGAGCTCTTGGAGCAACAGGGAAGGCAGAATATAAATAAAGAGCTTCAACACAATAAGAAACATAATTGGAGTTCATGCAAAAGGTTATAGAAAGGCAGCAATTAAAATTCTCTGGGGAGCATGGATGAATTCATTAGGCCAACTAGGTGTGCAAGGTGAGAGCTGCAGTAGGATGGGGGAAGGATTCCAGGCAAAGTAAACAACAGGAACAAAAGCCCAGCGATTTGAAAATCACTATCAGCTAAATGTTCTAAGGGTCTTTGTTATTGTCACTGCTACTACAGTGACACACAATACTTTGTCTAAGTGTTGACTTCTTGGTTAGTAAGGGGGTTAAATATGTATTTCTCGCATTTAGTCAAAAACAGTGAATCCCAACAATGGCTTACATGAAAATCATCTGGGATGTTTTATGACAACGACAGAATGGCACTGGTTTTCTACCCTGAAAGAAAGTTGGATATTGTTGATCTAGAGGATAGGCTCTGACATTGTTTTGGTTTGTTCGAAAAGCTACCTATGTCATCTGTTTCAGACAGGAATAAGGAACATTTATGGGGGACACTGTAGTGTTCTCAAATTGAATTGAGGTGATGCTCTAATACATGCATTTGGAAAACTTGGAACAGGCATTTAGCTTATGAGTGAAGATGCCCACACCCCTTATCTGAGTGCCTGGATTTGATTCCCAGCTTTAGTTCCTGACTGTAACTTCCTGCCCATGCAGACCCTGCAAGACAGTAATGATGACTCAACTAATTGAGTTCCTGTCATCTACTCATGTGCAAGACCTGGATTGAGCTCCTGTCTCCTTACTGGGCCAGCCGCCTGCTATTGCAGGTGTTCAGAGAGTGAAACAATGCATGCCACCTATCTCTTCCTCTGTCTCTCTGCCTCTCAAAACAAAACAAACAAAAATACCCAAAAAACAACGAGTACACCTCAATCATAATGAATTGTACTTTAAATGGGTCGATTTATGGGATGTAAATTATAAAGCTATTTAGCTGTTTCAAAAACAAAGCAAAAATGTAGCATATTTAATGTGAAAAATCAATTACTCAAAAATGCCTTGGGTTGAGTAATGTGCTTTGAGAAGCCCTGGCAGAAATCTTAAAAGCTTGCAGATGGAGGCTGTCTGTACAGTGATTGAAAGGAGTAGCATCTGAGAAAAGGGAGGTCTAACAGGCACAGAACCTTCATCAGAAAGACTAATTGAGCACTTGACATGCCATCTAAAGGAATGCAGGCCCCAAGGATATGGTATGGATCACCTCTTAGGTTCAAAATTGCAGTTCGTTCAAGTACTGCACTTTAACGGAGCAATTACAGAGCTGTTGGTATATTGTATTCTTTAAGGCTACAGTGAAATAACTGTTATGTGCTAGCTTTATTGCCCTTTTCAGATCAAAATGTCTATTCATTTCAAAGATCACTTCAATGGAGATCTCAGGTGGCTCAAGCTACAAGCATTTTTTTTTACAAAAAATAATGAAAGGTTAGCATTTCTTAATTATAAACAAAACTCCAAAAGACAAAAGACTTCATTAAATTTAGTTACAAGAATAAAATGAATAATTATCCAACTGCTTTCTAAGAAACTGTTTTATATACAGTTGAGTCTGTCTAGGTTTATACAGATAAGACACGATCAAGCTCAATACCTCTCAAGTCTTTGTCAATTAGTCATTTGAAATTTCTTTCAATGAAATAGAACCAATGACAATGTAACATTTAGATATTTCCCATGTGGTTACAAGATAATAATTAATTTCACTTAGACTTTAAGCCATTTCTCAACAGTTTATGTACAGGAATAATTTTATGCAGATTGCAATGTAAAATAATTAATCACATATGTATTGCAACACCTCTCATGAAAATAAATTAGTCAACTTGAAGTCATAGGTTAACCTGAAAGGCAGGTTTGAACAGAGAAAATAAACAAGGAAAGTTACAGACAACTCCTTTTTATTAAAGGATGATAGGAACCTTGAATGCTGAGTTGGTATCTTTCCTTGGTCCCTAGAACATTTGTTAGAAATTTTAACTACTGAGGCTATAATTATCAGTCTGAAGGTGGTTAAAGTATGGATTCCTCAGAATTTTAGGAGAAAGCAAAAGTTTTTCATATGAAATTAATTATCTGGGATGTTTTATAAAACAAAATAGCAATGTTTTTCTACCCTGATAGAAAAATTTGATATTGTTGGTCTGTACAGGGTAGGGTGTGCCTCTGTTTTGAAAAGTTACTGATGTGCTTTATTACAAACAGGCATAAGGGGGGCCGGTGCTGTGCAACAGTGGGTAAAGCTGCCGCCTGCAGTGCTGGCATCCCATATAGGCGTTGGTTTGAGTCCTGGCTGCTCCACTTCCAATCCAGCTCTCTGCTATGGCCTGGGAAAGCAGTAGAAGATGGGCCAAGTCCTTGGGCCCCTGCACCCACATCGGAGACCCAGAAGAAGCTTTTGGCGCCTGGCTTCGGATCAGACAGCTGATCAGTTGCGGCCATCTGGGGAGTGAGCCAGTGGATGGAAGACTCTCTCTCTCTCTCTCTACCTCTCCTCTCTCTGTGTAACTCTGACTTTAAAATATATATATATATTTGATAGGCAGAGTTAGACAGTGAGAGAGAGAGAGAGAAAAAGGTCCTCCTTCCGTTGGTTCACCCCCCAAATGGCTGCCACGGCCCGTGCGTTGAAGCCATTGCTCTGCGCCAATCCAAAGCCAGGAGCCAGGTGCTTCTCCTGGTATCCCATGCAGGTGCAGGGCCCAAGCACTTGGGCCATCCTCCACTGCCTTCCCAGGCCACAGCAGAGAGCTGGACTGGAAGAGGAGCAACCAGGACAGAATCTGGCGCCCCGACCGGGACTAGAACCTGGGGTGCCGGCGCTGCAGGTGGAGGATTAGCAGCGCCGGCCATAAATAAGCATTTTTTTTTTTAAAAAAACCAAACAAACAGGCATAAGAGACATTTTGTGGGGGAGGTGGTAGTGTTCTCAAACCGAATAATGATGAGGAAGAGGAATGGTAATTTGCAGAGTAACCCTCTGGAACCGAAAGTTCTAATATTTTCTTAATCTTACTTAGTCAAGGGTCTATAGAAGTAACTGTAGGGGGTGTGGCATCTAGTAAAAAAGTCAAAGAACAGCAGATTTTTTTTTTTTTTTTTTTGCACAGCCCAGAGGAAAGACTTCTTTGTTCTTTCTCTAGCCAGAAAGATCCTTGGGATGAAAGAGGGCCATTAGATCATCACAATTTGAAGAAAATGTGTCTTAGACCTACTCTGCTTTCTTTTATCGGGAAAGAAATCTAATTTCCCTTCATCAATTCACAGTCGAAACAGACCCCTGTAACGAAACACAGAATGACAGCAGAAAAATGAACAATTTTTTAATTGCAGCACAGATCAACCTGGAGAAAACACAATGAAAGGCAATTCAACGCCGTGGCTTAGCGCTCCATTTCATACACCGCTGTCAACAAAGAATCACCTATGTGTCAGAGGCACGACAGCACAGAGGAAAGCAGTTCTAGGCTTCCAGCGGCAGGAATCCTGGAGGATATAAATAAACGGGAGTAAATTAGTGAAGTAAGTTTTGTTTGTACTGGTAGATTCCTTGCAGGTTATCTGTGAGCTGTAAGAGTTGTCTCCAGTAAAGGAGAATTCACATCCTGTCTTAAGGAGAAGTGGGAAGCTCAGAAAAGACTTCTTTCTCTGCTATCCGCTCGTATCTGCTGGTTTACTCCCCCAAATGCCCACAACATCTGGGGCTGGGCAAGGCTGAAGCCAGGAACTTAATCCAGGTCTCCACATGGGTGGCAAGGATCCAGGTACTTTAGCCATCCTCACGCCTCCCAGGGTGTGCATCAGCAGAAAGCCCAACTTGGTGGGTAATCTGCAACTCAAACCCAGCCATTCCCATGTGATACCCAAAGAGCAGCTTAACTGCTGCACCACATGCCTCCCAGCTCCCCACCCCCACTGTTTGCTGCTTCTTAATGGCATTTAGTTTAAAATATTTATATTAAAGAGAAATGCTTTGGGGTGGCATGTTCTGACTTCCCTCACTTTCACTCTGTCTTATATTCAGCAAATAGTTTTTTTTTTTTTAATTTTTTATTTTTTGACAGGCAGAGTGGACAGTGAGAGAGAGAGACAGAGAGAAAGGTCTTCCTTTGCCGTTGGTTCACCCTCCAATGGCCACCGTGGCTGGTGCGCTGTGGCCGGCGCACCACACTGATCCGATGGCAGGAGCCAGGTACTTCTCCTGGTCTCCCATGGGGTGCAGGGCCCAAGGACTTGGGCCATCCTCCACTGCCTTCCCAGGCCATAGCAGAGAGCTGGCCTGGAAGAGGGGCAACCGGGACAGAATCCGGCACCCCAAATGGGACTAGAACCCGGTGTTCCAGCGCCGCTAGGTGGAGGATTAGCCTAGTGAGCTGCAGCCCAGGCCTAGCAAATAGTTTTCTTATCTATCACTCAATTAACTAAAGGAAAGTGTGATTCAAGAAAGAATGCCCTAAAGAGAAACAATTCCCAGTGTGTGACATCCTGGTTAACCCCTCAGTCTCTTGAGTGTTTGGTTAGAGTGAATCTTCTGAATGAAATGCTGAGTGAGCTGGAGAACTAACACACTGAGAAACAGATCCTTACTCGTCATAATTCTGAATTAGTGTCACCCAGCGACTCATCTAAACAGCCAACTAGCAAGGGTCACCGACTTGACTTCTCTCAAACTTGAGTATACCTGCTAGAATCACATTACTACCTGCTAGAATTTTACCATGGCAGTAAAACGAAAAGGAAGAGCTTGGATTACTAACCTCCCCGATTTTTCTCTTAATACAGATCTGAGTGAATACTCATGTGAGGCGAATGAAAGACCTGAGTTGGAGCCCAGTTTTACCGTGGCTGGTGATACCAACACGCTATCAAACACGAGAGCTCCTCCGAGAAGGGAGAGAGAATTATGGTTAACTTGCTATGTTTTCATTAGAAACTCTCAGTTGTTTTTGGGAAGAGATGACTGTGGTTGAGACAACTCTATGTTTCCATTTTTTTTTTTCTATTCTTTTTTCCTGGGCAGACAATTAAGTCACGTTTCCAAAGTTCTCTTACAGTTAGGTGCTGCCATCTGGGGATGTATGTAGGAGTGATGTGCATTCCTAGGTCTGGCACATAAAACCTCCTGTATGACCCTTCATATGCTGTCTCTTAAACCAAAGCCTGCACTTTGAGAGTTTAGAGACGAGAGGAGTCACCTAAACATTACATTTGTATGTATGAGATTATTACAGAAACAAGAAAGACATGAATATTAGGATAAACTACCAAAACTTTGGCATTGTTTTGTTAAATCAATTAATGTATTCTGACTAATGCAGAAACTGGTGCAGATTCGATGCTTCTGTAACAGAATCTAAAATATGTGATTGACTTAGTGGTTGTTAGTAGGTTGGGAAGCTAAGGACCCATGTAGCAAATGTCTGTGCCAACTTGTAAAGCAGTGTCAATGATTAGCATTGATTATTTTCAACGTAACTGGTTGTTATTGTTTGCATTTGGCAAGATGTTGGAAGAAAGAGGTGAGTTCAAGACAGATTTGGCTGCTTTAAAGATAAAATGAAAGGAAATCAATAAACTCATAACTTATCAAAGCTATCCTAATTTATTTAAGATGCTTTAAGTAAAATTTTGAATAAAAAATAGAAAACTTCTTCTTCTAAAGAAAGAGATCCAAAATATTCTTTAATCTTCAAAATGAAAGATAACTAGGGCTGGGTTGTGGCATATTCGCTAAAGCCACTGCCTGCAACAGTGGCATCCTATGTGGGCCACAGTTCATGCACCAGCAGCTCCACTTCCTATCTGGCTCCTAGCTGGTGTGCCTGGGAGGGCAATGAAGGATAAACCCAAGTGCTTAGGTCCCTGCAACCATGTGGGAGACATAGAAGAGGTTCCGGGCTCCTGGCTTCAGCCTGGTCCAGCCCCGGCCATTTTGATGATTTGGAAGTGAATGAGCAGATGGACCATCTCCCTGTATCTCCCTCTCTCTGTGGAACTCTGCCTTTCAAATGGATAAATAAATCTTTAAAAAAATGAAAGATAACCAATGCTAACATTCTGTATATTCCTGTGCCCAGGAATTTATACACCATACGTACACATACAACACACACGGTGGAACACATAGGAAAAAGAGATTTGAAACCTTTTTTTTTCCCCCAAGTAGTTACTGTGAACAAGTTTATATTCCACTAGTTATTTTTCTTTTTTTAAAAATTTATTTGCCAGAGTTATAGACAGTGAGAGAGAGAGAAAGAGAGAAAGGTCTTCCTTCCGTTGGTTCACCATGGCCAGAGCTGTGCCAATTTGAAGCCAGGAGCCAGATGCTTCCTCCTGGTCTCCCATGTTTGGTGCAGGGGCCCAGGCACTTGGGCCATCCTCCACTGTCCTCCTGGGCCACAGCAGAGAGCTGGACTGGAAGAGGAGTAACTGGGACTAGAACTGGTGCCCATATGGGATGCTGGTGCCGCAGGTGGATTAGCCAAATGAGCCACAGTGTTGGCCCCTCCACTAGTTATTTTTCTACAAAATCACTTTTTTTGGTGGCTTAATTTTATGTTGCCATAATTTTTTAAGACTTTTATTTGAGAGGCAGTGTTACCGACAGAGAGAAGGAGACATACACACACACACACACAGGAGAGAGAGAGACAGAGAGAGAGAGAGAAAGAGAGGGAGAGACAGACAGACAGATATCTTCCATCTTGCTGGTTTACTCCCCAAATGGTCACAATGGCCAGAGCTGGGCTGATCTGAAGCCAGGAACTGGGAGCTTTTTCTGGATCTCTGACATGGGTGTAGGAGCCCAAGCACTTGGGCTACTTCCACTGCTTTTCCAGGCCATTAGCAGAGAGCTGCATCAGAAGTGGAGCAGCTGGGACTTGAATCAGTACCCATTTGGGATGCTAGCTCCAAAAGTGGAAGCTTAACCTACTACAGTGCCAGCCCCTGTTGTCATAATTTATTAAGCTAATAATTTATGGCTTTTATTTCATATTTTATAGTATAAAAAACATACATGTGAATATATTTATAGTCAAATATTTGTTATATATTTCTAGAACTAAAATTTCTGGGTAAACAGTTAACACAGTTTGGAGATTTTATATATACAATCATATTTCAGGAAAATTTTACTAATCTCTATTGCCAAAAGTAGTATGCAGGAATGCCAATTTCTCAATTAAATTTTTTAAAGGTTTATTTATTTATTTGAAGGCAGAGTTACAGAGAGAGAGAGGTTCAGACAGAGAGAGGTCTTCCATCTGCTGGTTCACTCCCCAAATGGCTGCAACAGCTAGGGATGGGCCAGGCTGAAGCCAGGAGCCAGGAGTTTCTTTTGGGTCTCCCACATGGGTACAGGGACTTAAGCACTTGGACCATCTTCTGCTGTTTTCCCAGGTACATTAGCATGGAGCTGGATCTGAAGTGGAGCAGCTGGGACTGGAACCAATGCCCATATGTGATGCCAGCATTACTGTAGTAGTTTAACAACTACACCATAGCGCCAGCCCCCTCAATTAAACTTTTTAAAAATTTATTTTTCTTTGAAAAGCAGAGAGAGATTTTCTATCTGTTGGTTCACTACCCAAATGGCTGCAACAGCCAGGACTTGGACAGGCTGAAGCCAGGAACCTCTGGCACCATCCAATTTTCCACATTGGTGACAGAGACCCACGTATTGAGGCATCACTGCTGCCTCCCAAAAGCTAGATTAGAAGCAGGGCTGGTGGGACTTGAATCCTGTATCCAGATGTGGGATGCAGCTGTCTCAAGCAACTTGTTAATCGTGGTGCCACATGGCTGCCCCCGATTTCTCAAATTTACACTATTATTTTATTTTGCTTTTTCATCTTTCCTTTTGAGATAATATTTGCCATAAGCGGGGTGCAAACTGTTGAAATCTTTACTTAATGTATACTAAACTGATCTTCTGTAAAAAAAAAAAAAAAGAAGAAATTATCAATTCCCAACTTGACTCTCACTGGGATTAAACATGACAATAGGTCTGATCTGATTTCATCATCATTTAAAAAATCATCTATTATTTTTCACTTTATGTTTGTGTGGGAGCAAACTGTTGAAATCTTTACTTAATATATGCTAAACTGATCTTCTGTATATAAAGAGAATCGAAAATGAATCCTCATGTGAATGGAAGGGGAGAGGGAGTGGGAAAGGGGAGGGATGCGGGTGGGAGAGATGATATGGGGGGGAAGCCATTGTAATCCATAAGCCGTACTTTGGAAATTTATATTCATTAAATAAAAGTTAAAAAAAATGTAAAAAAAAAATATTTGCCATAAGCCTTATAGCTTGTGGCTGTAATTAGTTCACATTAACTATAATGTCTGTATTAATTAGGATTAGGCTGAGTGATACTGACAGGAGGTCCATCATTAAGGAAGCTGCCTACCTAGGGGTGGGGAAACTTTTTCTGCCAGGGACAATTCAGATATTTGTAACATCATTCACAGGCCAAACAAAATTATCAGCTTAAAAATTATCCTGGTACAGATTTATTGAATTTCAAGTTCCACCTGTGGTTGCCTGGGCAGGGCCAGACCAAATGATTTTGCAGGCCTTCTCTAGCCCACAGCCCAGGGGCTGGACATTCCCAACTCATGATGTCACATCATGTGGGCTCACATCATGTCAGATGTGGGCGTGACCACATCAGGCCCCTTAACTTGCTGCAATTGTCCTTACTTAGTACATGGTCTATAATATCTTGGTCTAAAAATGCCATCATCTGAATTTTAGGAAGCAGTATGGGGGGCAGATAAAAAAGGAAGCAAAGGGTAACTTACATAGTTGGGGTCTTCCTTAAATAAAGGTTTCTTATGTGCTGAATAAAACTTCCACTTTTGTCCCATTGGCCAGCACCTGGATACTGACCAGGGAGATACAAGAAGACTGGGAAATACAGTCAGTCCCCTTTCTGGCAAAATCCCCAGGTAAAATTCCATTACTGTGGAGAAAGGAGAGTGTATTAGTTTGCTAGGGCCGCCTCAACCAAGTGGTGGCTTAGATTCTAGAAGCTTATTGCCTTGAAGTTCTGGAGACTTGAAATCCAAAAACAAAGAGTCAGCAAGGTTTGCCCCTTTGAGAGCTGTGACAAAAAGGTCTCAGGTCTCTCTCCTTGATTTGTAGGTGGCTGTCTTCTTCCTCCATATTTCCACACTATATCTTCCCTCTATGTGAACCCCTATGTCCAAACTTGGTGATTTGATGCCCATCCTAATGACTACTTCAACCTGCTTACTTGTGTAAGAACCTTCTCTCCAAACAAGACACATTCTTAGGTCCTGGTGGTATTTTAGCAGTGAAATCTGTGGTTATACCATCCATCCCATAACAGAGAATGTACTTTGGGACCATGCACCCCCTTAGCTGACAGTCTAATGGCTGCCAATATGGCCAATTTTAACACAAACCAGGAGGAAGAGGAGTGAGTTAGGCAGAAGTAGCAGTGTAAGGACAAGTGGCAAGCCCAACTAATAGCTGCTTCTTGCAGTGATCTGCCATCATGGAGACTGAGCAAGGCCAGTACACCCATAAATAGTATCTGTTCTCACTCAGGAAGCCAGGGCTTCGGGAAAGCAGCTGTAGTGACAGCTGCTAGCACCTCAGATCCCTGCCTGCTCTGCCAAAAGCCAAGCCTGAGAGTCAAAGGACTGATTGGTCAGAACTGCAGACCCTACGGGCCCTAAGCTGAGAAAGCCCTTCACTTTGCCTGGTTCCTGAAATAACAATTGCTATTGAGGGGGCGATCCTAAGGTCACTGCTGACATTGCAGGTAGGATTGCCCATTTCATTTTAGAGGTACCATGTATTCTGTACCAACCTCCTATTTGGGCCAACTATCTTATTAGTCCAGCCAGGTAATGGAGTCAATGTGATGCCTTCCCTAAGGAGATTCACACCCCCGTTATAGTTCAAGATTTCCAGGCCATTAGTGAGGCAGAAACACCAGCATTGTGCCCAATCCCTATACAATATTAAGAGAAATACCCCTTGGACTAAATGGTTTTCAGTCTTAGATGTTAAATATGTATTTTTTTCTGCATTC